>NC_056741.1:453481413-453493913 GCF_019279795.1 Protopterus annectens | reverse complement strand
GGCAAGTATCTGCACATAACATCCCACTGGTTAAGTACACTAAGCTGCTAGGCATGTAACAATGCACTGTGCAGGCTATAGGTAGACTGGCTCAACACTGGCCTACATCTCGTATGGGGTAATGCACATGTACCTGCATATATAGCAGGCTTGACAGCTATGTCACAGCACAGGGTTAGATACACCTGTGTGACAGTGCATAACCACAACCAATGTGAACACAGTCACAGCCACATATGGTAAGCTAGCATAATATTACAGTATATGGACTATCTGTTCTACACCATCCTCATATGTGCCACTCACAGAATGACCCTACACAGTTTGTCATGATGGCTGTCTGTGGTATGGGACGTGTGTGTGTATGGCCCTACAAACACATATAGCAAAACGGTACCATACAGTGGGGCAGTATGTAACATCTGAGATAAGGGGAGCTAGAACAATGACATCTACCACTGTCTGTACACAGGCTGATGTACATATTAACAATACACACTGCCCACATTCACCATCACTACACAGACCTCAGTACTGTACAATCATCCACAGACTGTCCAGCTTATGTCATGAAATATAACCACTACTGTACATGACATGTGTAGCAATCTGATATATCACTGGCTTGTTTTCAGATATGATGACAGCATTTATGGTGTACAGCACATATGCACCACTTCATGCACGCCATATGTACAAAGGTTGACAGAGGTGTGGCTGACAGCAAATACACAGGGCCAGTATAGCCATGTTGCTGTGATAACCCCATATATTTTCCATTGTAACAGGGTTTGTTGCAACATATGTCCTATGAGGGATATGAAGTCAATAACTGTCACAGCCTCCACCATCTACAGACTGCAATCCTCACACTACCTTCTGCATTCCATGGATAGATGCACTGTGGCTAACACATGAAACCATAGGCACAACACTGTCCAGTCTGCAGATGACCCTGCAGATGGGGATTCCTCATATATATGGAACTGACACAGGAGGTATTGCGACATCTACGACAGACATATCCAGACAAACACTGTTAAACCATTACTCCAAATGCAGTATAGCAGCACTTATAGTCTGTAGTCAGATCAGGCACATCCCCCTCCTGCTGGTTGCCCTCTTTCCACATTGTATGCTTTTAGAGGTAAATCCCCAATCCATCTGGGATGCAGTTTGCCAAACATCACATCTAGTTCCTCCTCACAGTGACTGCAAAGGCTCAACACTACCATGATGTTCCTAGATATTAGAGTGTGTTTCCATGCAATTGACTATGGTATTGTTACCACAGCTGTTCCACATGCAATCAGCTAGGGGAGGGCTACAATTCGTTCAGAGGCCATCAACAGATCATGAGCATCACGTAAAATACACGTGCCGCTGCCTAAGCAAGGCAGGTGTGGGTCTCCACATCTACAAGAGAGGGAGTGGGGGAGGCAGATACATGTCAGGGAGGGGTGGGAGGGTAAAACTGAAGAATGTTTTTGTAACACACCTACCAGCACAGGATATCAAACCCCCAACAGCTATATAGTGCTTTCACAGTTTGTTGCGGTTATTGGATGCACCACATGGGTTACTTGATGTGGAGCACTCAGAACATATATGTGAGGGTGAGTGACATCTGCAACAGGGATACAGTAGATATACAGTAGGTGTCGTACACTTGCCTGTCTGCATGAACAGGTGTCAGCGTCAACACAGGCACACTCACACAGAGAAGCACACACATTGACACACTTGGTAGGGCCAGGAGTGCAACTCATCAGTAGTGGGATTGCCACAATACATCAATGTGCAGGTATCCCATGCACCACATGGGTCATACGGAGGCTGTATGGGCAAAGAGTACAACATCAGACAGCATGCTTCAGTATGCCCTGGGGGGTTGTAGTGAGTGTGGATGTGGACATACGCACCATACAGCACACACACGCACACACACATACACACAGGGTGCCAGTTCTGACATGCATGGGTGCATGTCTACACGGGTGTGTGGTGGTCAACTGTGCCAGCAGGCTGTACAAGGGCAGGCAATGGGTATACCATGGCATCAGGCCACATGACAATGGTTTGCATTGTGGCTCAGGCCTGTAGTTACTGCATTTGCCCACATAGGTGGGTATTGCATTCCCCCATCCAGTCAGCTG
Organism: Protopterus annectens; assembly: GCF_019279795.1. Lineage (NCBI taxonomy): Eukaryota > Metazoa > Chordata > Ceratodontiformes > Protopteridae > Protopterus > Protopterus annectens. The sequence continues at coordinate 453,491,757 of NC_056741.1, read as the reverse complement.
GGTGACTATTGTGTGTGGCCAATGCTGTACACCACATGCCATGTGTGTGTTCCTTAGTCCATGACATGGATGGTGTCTGGGATGTGCACATCTCCCACATGCATGTACAGTGACATGTGGAACTGTACCTGGGGTGTCTGGCCCATGTTGTGAACACAGATTATCATCAGATGTGCCAGTCTTGCCCACATGTTGCAGGAACTGGTAATGGGCAGCAGGTTTTCCCTTCACCTACATTGATAGCATGCCAGCAGCATTCCCTGATGTCAGTGTCATCTGTCCATACAGGGAATGTTGTCAGGCATGGTATGTCTGTTGTGAGTCACATGTGAAGGCACCACAGGTGGTGCAGGTGTCCATTGGGGAACATGGTGGAGGTGCACTGTGTGCATGTATGTGCATATTGGACAGATGGGCAGGATGACATGCCCTCCTTAGCCCACTGCTATCACTGCATAGTTACTATCAGTGGCCAATATGCAGTGTACTAACCACATATTGGCTGTTGCCTAGGCATGTGTGTGCGTATGACACATGGGTTGAGTGTGTGCTCTGGGTAATAGTGGGGTTGCTAATTTGGATTGGCTGGCCTTGATGTCACATGTATGTTTTTGGCTTTGCACCCCAGCCTCCCAGCTCATTTACATCTGTTATCCCTGTATGGCTGACACTGTGGTATATAGTAGGGCCCCCATAAAAGTAATGAGCAAAACCCCCTCCACAGTGGCCACACACACCTGGCATGTCTGGGAGTTGAACCCCTACCTAACTAGTTTATTACACTACAGCACTACACAGTTATAGTATGTGCCATGGATATTACTGGAGTCCTTTTTCCCCAAAGGTGTATTTCACAGTGACTGACATCAGCAGGATTACCAAAGTAGGGAATTCCATCTCTACTGTGAGTGACTAGCCTAAAATGCATTGCTCCCTACACAAACGGTGAGACACACACAAAACATCCACAACTGTCACGTGTGGGTATAGAACCCCTGACCAAGGCCTATATCACACTACAGCATGGAGCATTTATAGGTCTCACCACAGGGAACTTTCTCCCCAAAGCTGTATTTCACAATGAATTACATCAGCAGGACTGGCAAAGTGGGGCATTTGAATTGTACTGCACGTGAGTAGCCTATGAAACATTGCTCCATACACAGACATTGAAACACACGCAAAACATCCAGAACTGCCATGGGTGGTGATGGAACCCTAACACAGTTCTAAATCACATTACAGCAGTACACAGTTACAGAACGAGCAACAGACATTACTTGGCTGTGATTTTCCCAGAGGTGTATTTCTAGGTGAGTGACATCAGCAGCCTTGTCAACATTGGGTATACGAATTCTAAAGAGTGTGTGTGACCTAAAAAGCATTGTTCGTCACTCAGTCATAAACAGACAGCGACACAAAGATTCACACACACAATTGCCAAGTCTGGGATTACAACACCTACCTAATTACTTTATCACACTACAACAGTGTGCAGTTACAGGACACACTACAGAGATTGTTGGGCTATGATTTCCCCAGAGGTGTATTCCTAGGTGAGTGATATCAGCAGAATTGCCAAAGTTGAGTAAATGTACTGTACTGGGTGTGAGTGGCCTAAAAGCATTGCTCTCTAACTCAGTCAGACACACACACGCATACTTGTGGTAGGTCTGGGGTTAGAACACCTACCTAACTACTTAATCACACTACAGCAGTACGCAGTTACAAGACATGCTCGGAGATTACTGGGCTATGATTTCCCTAGAGGTGTATTTCTACCTGAGTGACATCAGCAGCCTTGCCAAGGCTGAGTATATGAATTGTACGGGGTGTGAGTGGCCTAAAAAGCATTGCTCTCTACTCAGTCAGGCACACACACAGTTGTCAGGTCTAGGGTTAGAACACCTACCTAACTACTTTAGCACATTACAGGAGTACACTGTTACAGGGCACACTACTGAAATTATTGAGCTATGATTTCGCCAGAGGTGTATTTCTAGGTGAGTGACCTCAGCAGCCTTGCCAAAGTTATGTATATGAACTGTACTGAGTGTGAATGGCCTAAAGAGCATTGCTCTCTACTCAGTCAGACACACATTCACACACAAGCATGCAGTTGCTAGGTCTGGGTTTAAAACACCTACTTAACTACTTTATCACATGACAGCAGTGCAGAGTTACAGGATGCGCTATGGAGATTACTGGGCTCTAATTTCCCTAGAGGTGTATTTCTAGGTGAGTGACATCAGCAGCCTTGCCAAAGTTGAGTATATCTATTGAACGGGGTGTGAGTGGCCTAAAAAGCATTGCTCTCTACTCAGTCAGACACACACACAAGCAAAGCATTGCTCTCTACTCAGTCAATCACGCACACAAATGCCAGGTCTGAGGTTAGAACACCTACCCAATTACTTTATCACACTACAGCAGTATGCAGTTACAAGATGCGCTACAGAGATTATTGAGTTATGATTTCCCCAGTGGTGTATTTCTAGGTGAGTGACATCAGCAGCCTTGCCAAGGTTGAGTATATGAATTGTACGAGGTGTAAGTGGCCTAAAAAACATTGCTCAGTCAGACACACAAACACAGTTGCCAGGTCTGGGGTTAGAACACCTACCTAACTACTTTATCACACTAAAGCAATATGCTGTCACAGGATGCGCTACAGAGATTACTGGGTTATGATTTACCCAGAGGAGTATTTCTAGGTGCATGACATCAGCAGCCTTGCAAAGATGTGTATATGAACTGTACTGAGTGTGAGTAGCCTAAAAAGCATTTCTCTCTACATAGTCAGAGACTGAGAGACACGTACACAAACACACACTCACACAGTTGCCAAGTATGGGGTTAGGACTACTATCTAACTAGTTTATCAGTACAGCAGTATGCAGTTATGAGATGCGCCATGGGGATTACTGAGCTACAGCTCTCCCAAAGGTGTATTTCACATTGGATGACCTCAGCAGGCTTGTCATGATACTGCTATGGGGAGGCTGGTGTGTGCATGGGCCATAACCCATTCATGTAGGGGTTGATATGCTGCATGCGGGCACACATGGGGTCATATGCCACAGGTACGTGTATACAGCTACTAGGTGACTACTTCCTTGTACAGTCATGTTGCACAGCTGGCACGTGCAACACACTGTCATGCTGACAGATACTGGTGGCTAGTATCTGCAGTGAGTGACAACTGCACCTCATGTGTTTGGGACCCTTTGGCCGTGTGCTTGGTGGGACAGGCCCAGATGGCTCCTCGTCACGATCACCCTCTTCAACACATCTATGTCTGTCTACCTTTGGCTTATTATAGTGTGTTGTCCTTACATATATGTCTGTATTCCTATCCACTGTGTGTGCAAGGCAGGAGTGGTGCATACTGACATGTGTCTGCACTAAGAACTGCAACTGCCAGATATGTCTGGTCCACTGGTGTTTGCTGACATGGCTTTCGTGTGTTTGTGTGAGCATGCCCAGTATGGCCTTTCAGTATGTTATTGACTGACATTGCCTTCATTCCTCTAAGTGTGTGAGCATGCCCAGTATGGCCATCTATATTGCATGTGTGGATCAAGTCCAGGTAGTTTGTACTGCGGTGCTGACCTTTGACACCGACAGGTAGCATGCTGTGTCTGCAGGGTATACATTGGTCATTTGGCATTGACTGTTGCTACATTTCTGCATAGCGGGGGGGGGCACCTGACTCTTTCTACATTTCTACACAGGGGTGGGGGAGCACACCTGACTGTTACTATGTGTACATAGGATGGTGGGGCACACCTTACACTTTTACACAGTTGCTAGGACTGTACTGGTATGTCAGGTACATCATTTCAGTCTGTAGTCTTACCTATCGTGCTGGCTAGAGGCATACCAGTGTACTACAGATCTTAGCTTTCACTACCTACATATTAGTTTCTGACTTCCTAGCCTTCACAACTTACATCCAACTGGCTGGCCTGCTGTAGTCTGTCTGTGTAGGCCTGGGGTAGGGGTTACCCACGGGGATCATTCAGAGGCCATAGTACAGCATTTGTTTGTGTTTGTCTACACCTATCCTGCTGGCTGTGACTGTTGTTGGGTATGTGCCCCCCCAAACTGGCATGTGTGAGTCACTTACCTTGTGGGTGTCCCAGTATTGAGGGAGGTGCTGCAGTGCTGCCTATGTCGGATGCACATAGTACACTCCCTATACATGGTTGAGCACAGGTAGTGTCATGTTTGGCATCCATTTTACTGTATGTGCAAGTCGGAGAGAGGTGTCATTCCCTGGGTCCCTACTGTGTCAGTGCATGTGCTATGCATTGCCTCTTTGCCAAGGCCAGGGTATACTGGGCATGCCTCCATCTGCCTACTGGGGTAGACTCAGGTTGTTCCTTCTCCGAGTCACTCTGTGCCTGTGCAGGCCTTGGCACTGGAGGGGAGCTGTGTGGCCCTGCCTCATGCTGTCCCTGCTGCAGCTGTTTCTGCAGGATCATATTGTGTAGCATGGCACATACAAGGCCAATTTCGGTACATATAGTTTGTGAGTACTGCAAGGCTCCACTGGATGTGCCAGGCATCGGAACCGTGACTTGAGCATCCCAAACACACACTCTATTATGATTCATGTTTGTGCGTGTGCCTCATTATGGAGTTCTTGTTTGGGTGTGTATGCATTTCTGATGGGTGTCATCAGCCATGGCTCCAGTGCATATCTAGCATCCCCCACTAGGTGACCATGTGGGATGTCCCCATTGGCAAATGTCTGGTGCAGCTGCATCAGATGCCAGATGTGGGAATCGTGGTAGGTTCCAGGGCAGCCAGCACACACATTCATTATTATGCCCTGGGCATCACACACAACCTGGCAGTTGATGCAGGAGAAGCTCTTGCGGTTGATATAGAACCTACCCCACTCACCTGGTGGTGCTTTAATGTGTATGTGCATGCAGTCTATTGCACCCAGTACCTCAGGGTATTCTTCTATTTGGTGGAAGAGATGCATATTGCTGGCCAATGCCTCACGGGTGATGGGGAAATATATGTGCTCACCGACATGTGCTGACATGGCATCCAGGAACTGGTGGAGTACCTGGATGCTGATACCTGTGAAATCCCCATCATATCCCCAGTTGGCCTTTGGAAGGTACCTGTAGCTAGTATTCTTAGTCCTACACATACCTTGGCATCCACTGGGATGGGTTCCCCTCTGTTGGTTCTGTGTGTCAGGCATGGCCAGCACAGCTCAACAATTTGCTGTAGGAATTCCCTGTCCACCCTATAGTGCTCCACTATCTCCAGCTCATGTAGCCCTTGGTAGATTACCCTGAGTCTGTACACTCTTCTCTATCTCCTCACTGTGGGTTGCTCAGCAGTATTCACATCCTCACCACCCTCAGCCTCTTGCACATGCTGGTTTATGATAGCAAAAGCAGCCCCTAACATTTTTTCCTCTTGCTTTTGTTTTGTAAAATTTTCCTATCTGTATACACCGGTGTTGCAAAGTTTTTGGGAAAAACAAGGGGGAAAGGTGTTTGCATAGTTTATAGTGGTGTGCTGGGCTGATCTGCTGCCTGTGTAATTGGCTGATTCTGATACCTTTCACCTGTCAGCTAAGCTAGTTCTCCTTGATTACCTTCCTACTGCTGTTTTCTCTTCCCATTGCCTCCCTGTTTAGGCCCGTGTGCGCGCCGTGCAGGCAGAGTGCTCAAATGTGCACAGAGCTGCTTTTTCCTGGTTTAACTTCCTTTTTCTTCCTGTAAAACCCAGTGCATGGCGCGCACACCCGTTTACACTTTGTAAAGAGTGCTAGGCAGGTTTAGGAACACCTCTAGCTTAGCTGTGCTGCGCTAGGAGCAATCCCAGGCCACAGGTCTCCAATCCACTTACAGTATGCCTGACACCCCCCATGATGTCACCTATATCCTAGTCTTGCACCCAGCTATTTATACTCTTACACTCTTGGGACCTGCTTCATACCCTGGGAAAATCTGCGATTCACTATCCTTTCCCTCATTTGCATAAGATTGCCTGCTAATGCATAGTTACATGTCCCACACTGAGCCTCCCCCCTTAGCAACCATTACTCAGTGGCCAGGTTGTCTTCTGCCTGCCATTGACTTGCATGGCAGAATACAGATTTTAGTTAGAATGCTTATTTTAAGTTTAGTTTATTATTTCCCCCCGATCCCGTCGCTGCCCTATGCTTAAACAGGCGAGATCGGTGAAAAAAAATTAAAAGTTCTTTATTTTTTTTTAAACAGTTTGCAATGCTAATGGCCTTCTACTTGGACATTAGCATGCTTCCTCAATGATATGCAGCCTTTATTTGGAGCTGTCATAGCTCCGTTTTGTAGATTGCAGAAATGTACTCAGTTACTAACTGAGTACATTTCTGCACACTGCACTCGTCCTACATGGACAGCTGCCAACTCCCTGGATTGCATATTACCCTCATTTGCATGGTTTTCACCTGCAAATGAGGGTAATTTGCATACAGGAGCTCAGTCCATGCAGGATTAGTCTAAGAGCTCAAGTGCACGTCCTGGGAGCTCATTCTTGGATCGCATGTCGGCCATATTGCCAAAAATAGCTCTTAGACTAATCCTGCACATTCTACAGGGCTTTGTAAATCCGGGGGCATATCTATCCATAATTGAAAACCTAAAAAGGACTTATTGAAAAGAGCTTGCGTGATTTTTTTCAAGCCATGAATATAAATATTGTAAAACCCATACATTGCATTGAAACATATAACTACCCATATGTAAATAAATAATTATATACTTAAAAAAAAACTAATATATATACATATTGTATTTATATAGATGTATTAATGTATGAAATGTATAAAAATTTCCACTCACTTATTATATTGGAATGCACCATAAATATGAAAAAAAAATTATAAAAAATGTAAAGCATATTTATAAATGTTATTGCAAAAGTATTATAAAATTACTAAAATAATCTTATTTACAACCTAGTAAAAAAGAAAAAGTAGGTACTCCATGACTATCAAAGCCAACCAGTCCACTGAACAGGTATAAAGATAAAACTTTATTCAGTAAGTGCTTTCATGTCTCCACGGACGCTTCCTCAGACTTAAACTCAGTTTAAGTCTGAGGAAGCGTCCGTGGAGACGTGAAAGCGCTTACTGAATAAATGTTTTATCTTTATACCTGTTCAGTGGACTGGTTGGCTTTGATAGTCATGGAGTACCTACTTTTTCTTTTTTACTAGACATTTTCTTTTGATTTCTAGGTACCTTACCCCAGGAGTGTTTCTGTTGGTTTTATTTACAACCTAACTGCACGTAACTTTAATAAAGGGGCTATTGCAATATTGTCATTTATACCTGGTCTGTAGCATTGTTTGCCAATATGTCTCTCTATATTCTATCCTCTCCTCCCAAGGATCACCTCTAATATTCCAAGGCACCATTTCAAGTAAAAAAAAACATGAATTTAGATCCTTTACAAACCAATGTGTGTTTATTATGGCTTAAAACTGATATACTATAATAGCACTCATCGACTCTTTTTTTTCAGGGCTCTTTCAGTTTTGTCTACATAAAATGCCCAACATTTTTCACAAGAACCCAAATATATCAACCCTTTACTTTCACAATTACTATACTCATTAGCCTGTATAAGCCTATCTCTACTGGGAATGTATATGCAACTTGCATTAATAATAAACATGCATTGTTTACATTTTCCACATTTCTATATTCCTATGTTTCTATTATTACTTTTTATATTATTATATTAATGCAACATGCATTCAATATGCGGATGACTTCACCTTAGTATGCTCTGACACTTCACCTACAGAGTTGCAGATTCTATCCCAAAATACTTTTAACACAGTTGAAAATTGGCTCCTTAACCATCGTCTCACGTTAAATCCTAATAAAACTAAACTGCTGCTTTTCTCCCCCACTCACAGGTCTGCCCCTATAACCTTTATATTAAAATCCAACAAGGGCACCATTATTTCCCCCGATTTCTCAACCATATTGTTAGGAGTTATAATAGATAATAACCTTAAGTTTGCTAAACCTTGTCACCACAATAAACAGAACATGCCGGAGGGATAGATTCCTGTCCCAGAGACTTCCCATACTCTGGAATAAACTACCTATCTATATCAAACAAAGCTCCTCATTAGCGCTCTTCAAGAAGAATCTTGATGATTGGACGGGAAATAGGAAATTCACTCCGGGGATCACCTCTGTGGCTCTGCTCGACAGTGGCACAGGAAAATAATTTTCTTGAGTGGCAAAAGCCAGAGTACCTTTTTGGCTGGGTTTGTATAGGCCCCAGGGCCGATAGCCTAGTAACTACCTATGAACCTATGATCTGCATATCAATAAAACTATTGAAACAGTTAATAAAAAACTTGACTCACTATATAGGATCAAGCCCTTCCTAACGCCATTAGCCAGAACTGTAATTGCTTGTAGACATCTACTCTCCACCCTCCTCTGTGTTTCCCCTTTATTTACAAACCTCAGCAAAACTGACCTTAATAAACTTTCTAGCAGCTACAATCACATTGCTAGATTTCTTACTGATGCAGAATACAGAACTCATCAAAGAAACCAGAAAACAAAAGGAAAAGAAGTGCCGTACAGCAACAAAGGTGCTGACTATAACAATAAATAAAAAGTAGGGGTCCAGAGGCAAAAGGACCACCACAGATACAATTAAAGCTCCAAACGTTATTCATGGAAAATAAACAGAAGAAAACAGCAAAATCTCTTTAAACGCTTAACTGATTCACTGCATTTTTCATCTCAGTGTACTGAGACTTCTTCAGACAACTGCTACTACACTAAGCATACTAAACATTTAAATAATCTTTTCATTAAATTAGTAATGCATTATCAATTAAGTAATTAATTTTTACTTAAAATTATCTCTGTATATACCAAACTCCTTAAAATGTTTGAAACATATAAATAAAACAACATAAAACAACCTATCAAAAATTAGTAAAATATTATTAACTTATTAATTCTTATATAAAATAAATGATTGAAAATACAAACTAAATATATCCATCTTCATTTGTAAAAAATGTACTGCTGCCCTCTAGTGACCTAATAAATAATAAAATTCAAGTACAAGACGAAAGCTGAAGGAATTGTTTCAACTTCACATCTTAATTAAGCAATAACTGACAACGTGGTGTGGTATATTGAAGATTTACCCACGGTTGGCGAGGTTTAATCATTAGGGCGAAGCCCGAGTGATTAAATAAAGCCAGCCATGGGTAAATTTCAATATACCTCAACCACAGAGTCAGTTATTGCTATTATACAATGACATTCCCCTGGATTCACTACTCCTCCGTGCAGGACTACTCTAGTCCTGCACGGAAGCGCCAGTTTAAGAGAAGGAGGATGGCAGCACGCCATGCATATTAAGGAAGGCGCGCTGCCTGAATACCTAATGCTACACTTAGCTTGAACGAGTGCAGGGGGTGTGGCTGAGAGGAGAGCACCCAGAATAAACATGCCCCTATAAAGTAGAACAGAAGAATGTGTACATAAAAGAGTGAGACCGCACATAAGTGTTCACATATCCCCACCAACAGTCACCATGTGTTCAACAGCAACAGTACACCGAAAGAAAACATGAAAAAACCCTTGTAGTTGTTGTTGTCTTTTGGCTTATCCCGATTAGGGGTCTCCACAGCGGAACTCCGGTCCGCTAATGATTGGCAGTAGATTTTCACGAATGCCGAGGTGCCAGCTCAACGTTCATTTACGCATGTCTTTCGAATGCCCACCCAACTGTGGGGAGGACATGCAGACTCCACACAGAAGGCACTTCCCGCACTCCAGCCGAGAATCGAATGGGAGAACCTCTTGCTGTGAGGCAATAATGCTACTGCTGCACCACCCCAGAAGAAACCCTTGTAGTAATGTTTTTAAAACTCTTGAGTACAGCTAATCGTAGGTGCGCGGGTCTGCCCATCGTGTAGCTATGGGTAAAGCAGCATGAAAGACTGAAGAGGATAACAAGGAAGGTATAGCAAATGAAGCAGCACAGCACTAGGGTAATGGTCAGAGCATCCGCCTAAGGAGGAGGCATTCCCGGCTCAAGTCCAACTGCAGCACATACCATTTCCCAAGTGTAATCTGTATACGAACAATTATGTACATTTTATTGCTGTAGAACCTACCAAATAACAATTAAATGTGAACTGGAGTACTGCATGAAATGCACATGTGAAAAGTCAGTACCAGAATGAATAAGTCAGCAATAAGCAGGCGTAAGCACAGATAAGTAAGCAATAGTAAGCGTGTGCAAGTGCATATGGGCGGGGTGAAGCACCGCCGAC
>NC_056741.1:453476413-453478913 GCF_019279795.1 Protopterus annectens | reverse complement strand
GGTCCCGAGACTTAGAGAATGGGCAGTGTGTAGTGGTGTGGTTAGACCCCACCTGCACCCACAGTAAGGATGAGTGCTGTAGAGGAGGAGCAGGTGGGGGAACTATGGGTTTGCAATTATGGGCCTAGGCGTGCAGGTGTTGGCTGGTGCAGTTGTATTCGGACCGCTCCAGGGATGTAAGTAATATTGCAAACTGGCCAGAGCTTCTGCCCATACCTCTCAACCTCTAAGAGCAAAACCTCTGGACAGAGCTTAAACCATTGGGGGGACAAATAGGGACAGAAATTAAATATTTCACTTACAGCCTTAGAAAGCTGATAGAATAATAGGTTATGCATTAGCAGGACTTGTCTGAAGGATGTGGAGTCTTAAACCCAAATACTTGTCTATATTTAATGACTTCAGTTCCCAGGTATTTGCCAGACAGGTGCATATTGTAAGAGGAACACACCAAAATTATGAAGCAAACTCTGGACAGTCTGCGGAAACTGTACAGTTGACAGGTATGCTTTCACCTAATGGGCAGCCATTCCCGATATGGGTCCCACCGCAGCACAGTTCAATTTTATTTATTTTATTTTATTTATTTAACATTTGTTGACCGGGAATGTCCGACTAGGTTCCACAGAGCCTGTTTTCAGCGGAGGCCCGGGGAGAAATGCTCCAGATGCATGTTTTTGGAATTTACATTAAAATATAAATTTAATATAAACATAAATAAATAAATAAATTATTATTATTGCTATTGTAAATTAACAAATAAATATAAATATAAACATAAAACTATAAAATTTACATGGCAAAGTACGGAATAACCATATGTGTTGTTGCATAACTCACTACACAACACCTATGAACACATGGTCGCAACACACCACTGTAGGCATGTAAGCCGATCTAATTGGCATAACAAGGCATTATTGTAGTCTTCACCCCCAACCAGGGGTGTGAGTGTCCAACTTAAACACCAAATGCAGTGTATATGCACAGCTGTTGTCGTAGACAACATGGCCAGCAGTGGACCTTCCCTGCAGCCGTCCTGGACATCCTTGGATAATTCCCCCTACTAACTCCCCCCTCTGTGCCCCATGCACATCACATACCTATCAGCCCCTGTTCCATTTCTATTAATGTTTACGGTTGCACGTAGGTGACACCCTCTTCCCCTACTATATTGCCAGTATCTGGAACCCCAACCCACATGTAGTATCACAGCTGTCCCACAGGACACATGTAAATAACACATGAAGGAACACCACAAGCACACTTGGATCAGCACAGGCTCACCACCTTGCAAAACCTTCCCCCCCAACTCACACTCTATACCACTACATCAACTAGTAAAACCGACACCTCTTCTCTTGCCTCACATACAAATCCCAACATCCGACAAACCTTCCCTATTGCTCCCCTTCCAATTATACCTATGGGCTACTAGACAGTTACAATGTCACCCCCACTACCTACTTACCTACTCCTTAACCACTCCCCTCTACTGTACCACAAAGGTTTGGAATAACTACACCTACCATGAATACCTGCATGTAACCCATCCAGACCTGTTAAACAGGAATCCAACTTCACCTTAAACTGACCTTTGTCAACAGTCATACCTGACATGTAAACGTGACCTAAGCATGGATAATACTGACATGTTAACATCAACTAAGCATGAAGAATGGGGGTCATAGCTATGTTACGTTACCTTCTATGAATGTGAACACCCCAGTATTAAGTGGAATAAGTAGCTGGGGTCAATGTGGAGCTCTACTCTCTTTGACACCGCTGACTATGGACAAGCACACAGTCGGGTTGTCCTGGATGACAAACATGAACTAAATACACAAATTTGCGCGTGTGTATGTGGGAGCAAGTGGGTGTAAGCCTGTTTGGCCACCGATATGCCATTACCACACTGGTGAAGCAATGTAGAGGCTAACTCAGTGCAAGACACTGCAACCAGAGGTCAGCAATGCTGTGCATCACACAAACCAGCTCATACCCACCTACAAATGTTCTACAGTACTTTAGTCACTCTGTAGCCAACAGCAGTTGTAGTGGCCATTAACAAAATAATCTGAACTGCCAAGTTGCAAACCCCCGACCCTACACACTATAGTCGACGTGAGCTCCACTAAGCCATGGCGGATACACATTCAGCTGCTGTGATCACAAACACATCATCCAGCACAGTCATCCAACAGTATAGGTAATGTATATATGTGTGTAGATTAATACTAGCACACGTGTCCATTGCTCAACCACAGTATTATGAGCAGTCTATGTGCATCACAGAACAGTGCCTGTCCACTCATACTGTGAGAACAGTAGTCCTGCATAATACCGAAAGGAATAATGATATATGGTGCACACCGTGGGGGCATGTGAGCGTGCTTCATGCACAGTATCTCACATGTGGGCTGTTGGTTCCGTGGAACTGGGAGATGAGGCTGACCAGGTGTGTGAGCAAACCGCTGCTACACATAACCCTGGCAGGATG
>NC_056741.1:453346413-453466413 GCF_019279795.1 Protopterus annectens | reverse complement strand
CCACAGATGTAAGTGCAGACACTCCTCAGTATGCACCACACATGCTTTGCACACACAGTGGATAGGAATACAGGCATATATGTAAGGACAACACACTATAATAAGCCAAAGGTAGACATACATAGATGTGTGGAAGAGGGTGACTGTGACAAGGAGCCATCCAGAGCTCTCCCACCCAACACACAGCCAAAGGGCCACCACCACATGAGAGTCTAATGTCACACACTGCAGATATTAGCCACTGGTATCTGTCAGCATTACAGAATATGTGGTGCACGTGCCAGCTGTGCAACATGACTGTTCAAGGAAGTAGTCATCTAGCAGCTGTATACATATACCTGTGGAATATGACCCAGGTTGTGCCCACATGTGGCGTGTCAACCCCTAGATTAATGGGTTATGGCCCATGCACACACACTGCCCTCCCCATAGCCCCAGTATGACAAGCCTGCTGAGGTCATATACTGTGAAATACACCTTTGGGAGAGTTCCATCCCAGTAATCTCTGTGGCATGTCCCATAACTGTGTACTGTTGTAGTATACTACACTAGTTAGGAAGGAGTTCTAACCCCATCCTTGACAGCTATGTGGGTCTGTCTGTGTAGAGATTGACAATGCTTTTTAGGGTGGGCACACTCCCTACAATTGCAATGCTCTACTTTGGTAAGGCTGCTGATGTCAACCATGTAGAAAGACATCCCTGGAACGGATGCAGCACAGTAGTTTCTGTGGCATGTCCCATAACTGCGTAGTGCTGTAGTGTGATGAAATAGTTAAGTAAGAATTCAATTCCCAGACATGGCAACTGTGTGTGTGTGTGTGTCTGTCTGTCTGTATAAAGAGTGATACAATTTAGGGTAGTCACACTCCCTAAAATTCAAATGCTCATCATTAGCAAGGCTGCTGATGTCATCCACCTAGAAATAGGTGGTATTTCACACTGAGCTTATAGATGGAAGGACAATAAGGAAACTCGGAGCTATAATATATAACATTAAGTATCCTGTTTTTTGTTTATTTTGTTCTTTATTTCTTTGTTATTTATAGCACTTTGTGTACTGTGTATTTTTCTAGCTAGTTTCACTGTGTGTGAGGTATTAACTGGAAATTGTCCACTTTTATTAAGCATCTGTTGGGTTGTTTGTTTCTGATAACTTGTTGCAGTTAAACTCTTTTTTCTAGAGGCTCCTTTAGCTGTTTAAAACTTTCATTTAAAGGCTCACTGCTGCTTTTCAGCTGTGAGAAACATTTCTGCAGTTTGTTCTAAGTAGTGGGGATATTTGTAGCATTTCCATATTCAGGCTTGTATTTGGGCCTAGTGTTTGTGGAGGCTGTGTGTCTGAGCACATATTCAGGGACATCTTGGTTTAGCCAAAGCCATCAGGCATTTCAGTGAGAGAGAATTGTTTGAGGTCATTGGCTGACTGAGGTCACCTGGACTACAGCTTAGACTAAGCACCTCATTGGTTCTTTTGAGATTTCTTTCTTAAAAGCTGTCTCAGGTTTCAACTTTCTGTTACCTAAGAAGTTCAGTTGTGAGTGTTCTGCCATTTCACACTGAGCTGATCGAAGGAAGGACACTGAGGAAACTCAGAGCTATAATATATAACATTAAGTATCCTGTTTTTTGTTTATTTTGTTCTTTATTTCTTTGTTATTTATAGCACTTTGTGTACTGTGTATTTTTCTAGCTAGTTTCACTGTGTGTGAGGTATTAACTGGAAATTGTCCACTTTTATTAAGCATCTGTTGGGTTGTTTGTTTCTGATAACTTGTTGCAGTTAAACTCTTTTTCTAGAGGCTCCTTTAGCTGTTTAAAACTTTCATTTAAAGGCTCACTGCTGCTTTTCAGCTGTGAGAAACATTTCTGCAGTTTGTTCTAAGTAGTGGGGATATTTGTAGCATTTCCATATTCAGGCTTGTATTTGGGCCTAGTGTTTGTGGAGGCTGTGTGTCTGAGCACATATTCAGGGACATCTTGGTTTAGCCAAAGCCATCAGGCATTTCAGTGAGAGAATTGTTTGAGGTCATTGGCTGACTGAGGTCACCTGGACTACAGCTTAGACTAAGCACCTCATTGGTTCTTTTGAGATTTCTTTCTTAAAAGCTGTCTCAGGTTTCAACTTTCTGTTACCTAAGAAGTTCAGTTGTGAGTGTTCTGCCATTTCACACTGAGCTGATCGAAGGAAGGACACTGAGGAAACTTGGAGCTATAATATATAACATTAAGTATCCTGTTTTTGTTTATTTTGTTCTTTATTTCTTTGTTATTTATAGCACTTTGTGTACTGTGTATTTTTCTAGCTAGTTTCACTGTGTGTGAGGTATTAACTGGAAATTGTCCACTTTTATTAAGCATCTGTTGGGTTGTTTGTTTCTGATAACTTGTTGCAGTTAAACTCTTTTTCTAGAGGCTCCTTTAGCTGTTTAAAACTTTCATTTAAAGGCTCACTGCTGCTTTTCAGCTGTGAGAAACATTTCTGCAGTTTGTTCTAAGTAGTGGGGATATTTGTAGCATTTCCATATTCAGGCTTGTATTTGGGCCTAGTGTTTGTGGAGGCTGTGTGTCTGAGCACATATTCAGGGACATCTTGGTTTAGCCAAAGCCATCAGGCATTTCAGTGAGAGAGAATTGTTTGAGGTCATTGGCTGACTGAGGTCACCTGGACTACAGCTTAGACTAAGCACCTCATTGGTTCTTTTGAGATTTCTTTTTTAAAAGCTGTCTCAGGTTTCAACTTTCTGTTACCTAAGAAGTTCAGTTGTGAGTGTTCTGCCATTTCACACTGAACTGATCGAAGGAAGGACACTGAGGAAACTCGGAGCTATAATATATAACAATAAGTATCCTGTTTGTTTATTTTGTTCTTTATTTCTTTGTTATTTATAGCACTTTGTGTACTGTGTATTTTTCTAGCTAGTTTCACTGTGTGTGAGGTATTAACTGGAAATTGTCCACTTTTATTAAGCATCTGTTGGGTTGTTTGTTTCTGATAACTTGTTGCAGTTAAACTCTTTTTCTAGAGGCTCCATTAGCTGTTTAAAACTTTCATTTAAAGGCTCACTTCTGCTTTTCAGCTGTGAGAAACATTTCTGCAGTTTGTTCTAAGTAGTGGGGATATTTGTAGCATTTCCATATTCAGGCTTGTATTTGGGCCTAGTGTTTGTGGAGGCTGTGTGTCTGAGCACATATTCAGGGACATCTTGGTTTAGCCAAAGCCATCAGGCATTTCAGTGAGAGAGAATTGTTTGAGGTCATTGGCTGACTGAGGTCACCTGGACTACAGCTTAGACTAAGCACCTCATTGGTTCTTTTGAGATTTCTTTCTTAAAAGCTGTCTCAGGTTTCAACTTTCTGTTACCTAAGAAGTTCAGTTGTGAGTGTTCTGCCATTTCACACTGAGCTGATCGAAGGAAGGACACTGAGGAAACTCGGAGCTATAATATATAACATTAAGTATCCTGTTTTTTGTTTATTTTGTTCTTTATTTCTTTGTTATTTATAGCACTTTGTGTACTGTGTATTTTTCTAGCTAGTTTCACTGTGTGTGAGGTATTAACTGGAAATTGTCCACTTTTATTAAGCATCTGTTGGGTTGTTTGTTTCTGATAACTTGTTGCAGTTAAACTCTTTTTCTAGAGGCTCCTTTAGCTGTTTAAAACTTTCATTTAAAGGCTCACTGCTGCTTTTCAGCTGTGAGAAACATTTCTGCAGTTTGTTCTAAGTAGTGGGGATATTTGTAGCATTTCCATATTCAGGCTTGTATTTGGGCCTAGTGTTTGTGGAGGCTGTGTGTCTGAGCACATATTCAGGGACATCTTGGTTTAGCCAAAGCCATCAGGCATTTCAGTGAGAGAGAATTGTTTGAGGTCATTGGCTGACTGAGGTCACCTGGACTACAGCTTAGACTAAGCACCTCATTGGTTCTTTTGAGATTTCTTTCTTAAAAGCTGTCTCAGGTTTCAACTTTCTGTTACCTAAGAAGTTCAGTTGTGAGTGTTCTGCCATTTCACACTGAGCTGATCGAAGGAAGGACACTGAGGAAACTCGGAGCTATAATATATAACATTAAGTATCCTGTTTTTGTTTATTTTGTTCTTTATTTCTTTGTTATTTATAGCACTTTGTGTACTGTGTATTTTTCTAGCTAGTTTCACTGTGTGTGAGGTATTAACTGGAAATTGTCCACTTTTATTAAGCATCTGTTGGGTTGTTTGTTTCTGATAACTTGTTGCAGTTAAACTCTTTTTCTAGAGGCTCCTTTAGCTGTTTAAAACTTTCATTTAAAGGCTCACTGCTGCTTTTCAGCTGTGAGAAACATTTCTGCAGTTTGTTCTAAGTAGTGGGGATATTTGTAGCATTTCCATATTCAGGCTTGTATTTGGGCCTAGTGTTTGTGGAGGCTGTGTGTCTGAGCACATATTCAGGGACATCTTGGTTTAGCCAAAGCCATCAGGCATTTCAGTGAGAGAGAATTGTTTGAGGTCATTGGCTGACTGAGGTCACCTGGACTACAGCTTAGACTAAGCACCTCATTGGTTCTTTTGAGATTTCTTTCTTAAAAGCTGTCTCAGGTTTCAACTTTCTGTTACCTAAGAAGTTCAGTTGTGAGTGTTCTGCCATTTCACACTGAGCTGATCGAAGGAAGGACACTGAGGAAACTCAGAGCTATAATATATAACATTAAGTATCCTGTTTTTTGTTTATTTTGTTCTTTATTTCTTTGTTATTTATAGCACTTTGTGTACTGTGTATTTTTCTAGCTAGTTTCACTGTGTGTGAGGTATTAACTGGAAATTGTCCACTTTTATTAAGCATCTGTTGGGTTGTTTGTTTCTGATAACTTGTTGCAGTTAAACTCTTTTTTCTAGAGGCTCCTTTAGCTGTTTAAAACTTTCATTTAAAGGCTCACTGCTGCTTTTCAGCTGTGAGAAACATTTCTGCAGTTTGTTCTAAGTAGTGGGGATATTTGTAGCATTTCCATATTCAGGCTTGTATTTGGGCCTAGTGTTTGTGGAGGCTGTGTGTCTGAGCACATATTCAGGGACATCTTGGTTTAGCCAAAGCCATCAGGCATTTCAGTGAGAGAGAATTGTTTGAGGTCATTGGCTGACTGAGGTCACCTGGACTACAGCTTAGACTAAGCACCTCATTGGTTCTTTTGAGATTTCTTTCTTAAAAGCTGTCTCAGGTTTCAACTTTCTGTTACCTAAGAAGTTCAGTTGTGAGTGTTCTGCCATTTCACACTGAGCTGATCGAAGGAAGGACACTGAGGAAACTCGGAGCTATAATATATAACATTAAGTATCCTGTTTTTTGTTTATTTTGTTCTTTATTTCTTTGTTATTTATAGCACTTTGTGTACTGTGTATTTTTCTAGCTAGTTTCACTGTGTGTGAGGTATTAACTGGAAATTGTCCACTTTTATTAAGCATCTGTTGGGTTGTTTGTTTCTGATAACTTGTTGCAGTTAAACTCTTTTTTCTAGAGGCTCCTTTAGCTGTTTAAAACTTTCATTTAAAGGCTCACTGCTGCTTTTCAGCTGTGAGAAACATTTCTGCAGTTTGTTCTAAGTAGTGGGGATATTTGTAGCATTTCCATATTCAGGCTTGTATTTGGGCCTAGTGTTTGTGGAGGCTGTGTGTCTGAGCACATATTCAGGGACATCTTGGTTTAGCCAAAGCCATCAGGCATTTCAGTGAGAGAGAATTGTTTGAGGTCATTGGCTGACTGAGGTCACCTGGACTACAGCTTAGACTAAGCACCTCATTGGTTCTTTTGAGATTTCTTTCTTAAAAGCTGTCTCAGGTTTCAACTTTCTGTTACCTAAGAAGTTCAGTTGTGAGTGTTCTGCCATTTCACACTGAGCTGATCGAAGGAAGGACACTGAGGAAACTCAGAGCTATAATATATAACATTAAGTATCCTGTTTTTGTTTATTTTGTTCTTTATTTCTTTGTTATTTATAGCACTTTGTGTACTGTGTATTTTTCTAGCTAGTTTCACTGTGTGTGAGGTATTAACTGGAAATTGTCCACTTTTATTAAGCATCTGTTGGGTTGTTTGTTTCTGATAACTTGTTGCAGTTAAACTCTTTTTCTAGAGGCTCCTTTAGCTGTTTAAAACTTTCATTTAAAGGCTCACTGCTGCTTTTCAGCTGTGAGAAACATTTCTGCAGTTTGTTCTAAGTAGTGGGGATATTTGTAGCATTTCCATATTCAGGCTTGTATTTGGGCCTAGTGTTTGTGGAGGCTGTGTGTCTGAGCACATATTCAGGGACATCTTGGTTTAGCCAAAGCCATCAGGCATTTCAGTGAGAGAGAATTGTTTGAGGTCATTGGCTGACTGAGGTCACCTGGACTACAGCTTAGACTAAGCACCTCATTGGTTCTTTTGAGATTTCTTTCTTAAAAGCTGTCTCAGGTTTCAACTTTCTGTTACCTAAGAAGTTCAGTTGTGAGTGTTCTGCCATTTCACACTGAGCTGATCGAAGGAAGGACACTGAGGAAACTCGGAGCTATAATATATAACATTAAGTATCCTGTTTTTTGTTTATTTTGTTCTTTATTTCTTTGTTATTTATAGCACTTTGTGTACTGTGTATTTTTCTAGCTAGTTTCACTGTGTGTGAGGTATTAACTGGAAATTGTCCACTTTTATTAAGCATCTGTTGGGTTGTTTGTTTCTGATAACTTGTTGCAGTTAAACTCTTTTTCTAGAGGCTCCTTTAGCTGTTTAAAACTTTCATTTAAAGGCTCACTGCTGCTTTTCAGCTGTGAGAAACATTTCTGCAGTTTGTTCTAAGTAGTGGGGATATTTGTAGCATTTCCATATTCAGGCTTGTATTTGGGCCTAGTGTTTGTGGAGGCTGTGTGTCTGAGCACATATTCAGGGACATCTTGGTTTAGCCAAAGCCATCAGGCATTTCAGTGAGAGAGAATTGTTTGAGGTCATTGGCTGACTGAGGTCACCTGGACTACAGCTTAGACTAAGCACCTCATTGGTTCTTTTGAGATTTCTTTCTTAAAAGCTGTCTCAGGTTTCAACTTTCTGTTACCTAAGAAGTTCAGTTGTGAGTGTTCTGCCATTTCACACTGAGCTGATCGAAGGAAGGACACTGAGGAAACTCGGAGCTATAATATATAACATTAAGTATCCTGTTTTTGTTTATTTTGTTCTTTATTTCTTTGTTATTTATAGCACTTTGTGTACTGTGTATTTTTCTAGCTAGTTTCACTGTGTGTGAGGTATTAACTGGAAATTGTCCACTTTTATTAAGCATCTGTTGGGTTGTTTGTTTCTGATAACTTGTTGCAGTTAAACTCTTTTTCTAGAGGCTCCTTTAGCTGTTTAAAACTTTCATTTAAAGGCTCACTGCTGCTTTTCAGCTGTGAGAAACATTTCTGCAGTTTGTTCTAAGTAGTGGGGATATTTGTAGCATTTCCATATTCAGGCTTGTATTTGGGCCTAGTGTTTGTGGAGGCTGTGTGTCTGAGCACATATTCAGGGACATCTTGGTTTAGCCAAAGCCATCAGGCATTTCAGTGAGAGAGAATTGTTTGAGGTCATTGGCTGACTGAGGTCACCTGGACTACAGCTTAGACTAAGCACCTCATTGGTTCTTTTGAGATTTCTTTCTTAAAAGCTGTCTCAGGTTTCAACTTTCTGTTACCTAAGAAGTTCAGTTGTGAGTGTTCTGCCATTTCACACTGAGCTGATCGAAGGAAGGACACTGAGGAAACTCAGAGCTATAATATATAACATTAAGTATCCTGTTTTTTGTTTATTTTGTTCTTTATTTCTTTGTTATTTATAGCACTTTGTGTACTGTGTATTTTTCTAGCTAGTTTCACTGTGTGTGAGGTATTAACTGGAAATTGTCCACTTTTATTAAGCATCTGTTGGGTTGTTTGTTTCTGATAACTTGTTGCAGTTAAACTCTTTTTCTAGGGGCTCCTTTAGCTGTTTAAAACTTTCATTTAAAGGCTCACTGCTGCTTTTCAGCTGTGAGAAACATTTCTGCAGTTTGTTCTAAGTAGTGGGGATATTTGTAGCATTTCCATATTCAGGCTTGTATTTGGGCCTAGTGTTTGTGGAGGCTGTGTGTCTGAGCACATATTCAGGGACATCTTGGTTTAGCCAAAGCCATCAGGCATTTCAGTGAGAGAGAATTGTTTGAGGTCATTGGCTGACTGAGGTCACCTGGACTACAGCTTAGACTAAGCACCTCATTGGTTCTTTTGAGATTTCTTTCTTAAAAGCTGTCTCAGGTTTCAACTTTCTGTTACCTAAGAAGTTCAGTTGTGAGTGTTCTGCCATTTCACACTGAGCTGATCGAAGGAAGGACACTGAGGAAACTCAGAGCTATAATATATAACATTAAGTATCCTGTTTTTGTTTATTTTGTTCTTTATTTCTTTGTTATTTATAGCACTTTGTGTACTGTGTATTTTTCTAGCTAGTTTCACTGTGTGTGAGGTATTAACTGGAAATTGTCCACTTTTATTAAGCATCTGTTGGGTTGTTTGTTTCTGATAACTTGTTGCAGTTAAACTCTTTTTCTAGAGGCTCCTTTAGCTGTTTAAAACTTTCATTTAAAGGCTCACTGCTGCTTTTCAGCTGTGAGAAACATTTCTGCAGTTTGTTCTAAGTAGTGGGGATATTTGTAGCATTTCCATATTCAGGCTTGTATTTGGGCCTAGTGTTTGTGGAGGCTGTGTGTCTGAGCACATATTCAGGGACATCTTGGTTTAGCCAAAGCCATCAGGCATTTCAGTGAGAGAGAATTGTTTGAGGTCATTGGCTGACTGAGGTCACCTGGACTACAGCTTAGACTAAGCACCTCATTGGTTCTTTTGAGATTTCTTTCTTAAAAGCTGTCTCAGGTTTCAACTTTCTGTTACCTAAGAAGTTCAGTTGTGAGTGTTCTGCCATTTCACACTGAGCTGATCGAAGGAAGGACACTGAGGAAACTCGGAGCTATAATATATAACATTAAGTATCCTGTTTTTTGTTTATTTTGTTCTTTATTTCTTTGTTATTTATAGCACTTTGTGTACTGTGTATTTTTCTAGCTAGTTTCACTGTGTGTGAGGTATTAACTGGAAATTGTCCACTTTTATTAAGCATCTGTTGGGTTGTTTGTTTCTGATAACTTGTTGCAGTTAAACTCTTTTTCTAGAGGCTCCTTTAGCTGTTTAAAACTTTCATTTAAAGGCTCACTGCTGCTTTTCAGCTGTGAGAAACATTTCTGCAGTTTGTTCTAAGTAGTGGGGATATTTGTAGCATTTCCATATTCAGGCTTGTATTTGGGCCTAGTGTTTGTGGAGGCTGTGTGTCTGAGCACATATTCAGGGACATCTTGGTTTAGCCAAAGCCATCAGGCATTTCAGTGAGAGAGAATTGTTTGAGGTCATTGGCTGACTGAGGTCACCTGGACTACAGCTTAGACTAAGCACCTCATTGGTTCTTTTGAGATTTCTTTCTTAAAAGCTGTCTCAGGTTTCAACTTTCTGTTACCTAAGAAGTTCAGTTGTGAGTGTTCTGCCATTTCACACTGAGCTGATCGAAGGAAGGACACTGAGGAAACTCGGAGCTATAATATATAACATTAAGTATCCTGTTTTTGTTTATTTTGTTCTTTATTTCTTTGTTATTTATAGCACTTTGTGTACTGTGTATTTTTCTAGCTAGTTTCACTGTGTGTGAGGTATTAACTGGAAATTGTCCACTTTTATTAAGCATCTGTTGGGTTGTTTGTTTCTGATAACTTGTTGCAGTTAAACTCTTTTTTCTAGAGGCTCCTTTAGCTGTTTAAAACTTTCATTTAAAGGCTCACTGCTGCTTTTCAGCTGTGAGAAACATTTCTGCAGTTTGTTCTAAGTAGTGGGGATATTTGTAGCATTTCCATATTCAGGCTTGTATTTGGGCCTAGTGTTTGTGGAGGCTGTGTGTCTGAGCACATATTCAGGGACATCTTGGTTTAGCCAAAGCCATCAGGCATTTCAGTGAGAGAGAATTGTTTGAGGTCATTGGCTGACTGAGGTCACCTGGACTACAGCTTAGACTAAGCACCTCATTGGTTCTTTTGAGATTTCTTTCTTAAAAGCTGTCTCAGGTTTCAACTTTCTGTTACCTAAGAAGTTCAGTTGTGAGTGTTCTGCCATTTCACACTGAGCTGATCGAAGGAAGGACACTGAGGAAACTCGGAGCTATAATATATAACATTAAGTATCCTGTTTTTGTTTATTTTGTTCTTTATTTCTTTGTTATTTATAGCACTTTGTGTACTGTGTATTTTTCTAGCTAGTTTCACTGTGTGTGAGGTATTAACTGGAAATTGTCCACTTTTATTAAGCATCTGTTGGGTTGTTTGTTTCTGATAACTTGTTGCAGTTAAACTCTTTTCTAGAGGCTCCTTTAGCTGTTTAAAACTTTCATTTAAAGGCTCACTGCTGCTTTTCAGCTGTGAGAAACATTTCTGCAGTTTGTTCTAAGTAGTGGGGATATTTGTAGCATTTCCATATTCAGGCTTGTATTTGGGCCTAGTGTTTGTGGAGGCTGTGTGTCTGAGCACATATTCAGGGACATCTTGGTTTAGCCAAAGCCATCAGGCATTTCAGTGAGAGAGAATTGTTTGAGGTCATTGGCTGACTGAGGTCACCTGGACTACAGCTTAGACTAAGCACCTCATTGGTTCTTTTGAGATTTCTTTCTTAAAAGCTGTCTCAGGTTTCAACTTTCTGTTACCTAAGAAGTTCAGTTGTGAGTGTTCTGCCATTTCACACTGAGCTGATCGAAGGAAGGACACTGAGGAAACTCGGAGCTATAATATATAACATTAAGTATCCTGTTTTTGTTTATTTTGTTCTTTATTTCTTTGTTATTTATAGCACTTTGTGTACTGTGTATTTTTCTAGCTAGTTTCACTGTGTGTGAGGTATTAACTGGAAATTGTCCACTTTTATTAAGCATCTGTTGGGTTGTTTGTTTCTGATAACTTGTTGCAGTTAAACTCTTTTTCTAGAGGCTCCTTTAGCTGTTTAAAACTTTCATTTAAAGGCTCACTGCTGCTTTTCAGCTGTGAGAAACATTTCTGCAGTTTGTTCTAAGTAGTGGGGATATTTGTAGCATTTCCATATTCAGGCTTGTATTTGGGCCTAGTGTTTGTGGAGGCTGTGTGTCTGAGCACATATTCAGGGACATCTTGGTTTAGCCAAAGCCATCAGGCATTTCAGTGAGAGAGAATTGTTTGAGGTCATTGGCTGACTGAGGTCACCTGGACTACAGCTTAGACTAAGCACCTCATTGGTTCTTTTGAGATTTCTTTCTTAAAAGCTGTCTCAGGTTTCAACTTTCTGTTACCTAAGAAGTTCAGTTGTGAGTGTTCTGCCATTTCACACTGAGCTGATCGAAGGAAGGACACTGAGGAAACTCGGAGCTATAATATATAACATTAAGTATCCTGTTTTTGTTTATTTTGTTCTTTATTTCTTTGTTATTTATAGCACTTTGTGTACTGTGTATTTTTCTAGCTAGTTTCACTGTGTGTGAGGTATTAACTGGAAATTGTCCACTTTTATTAAGCATCTGTTGGGTTGTTTGTTTCTGATAACTTGTTGCAGTTAAACTCTTTTTCTAGAGGCTCCTTTAGCTGTTTAAAACTTTCATTTAAAGGCTCACTGCTGCTTTTCAGCTGTGAGAAACATTTCTGCAGTTTGTTCTAAGTAGTGGGGATATTTGTAGCATTTCCATATTCAGGCTTGTATTTGGGCCTAGTGTTTGTGGAGGCTGTGTGTCTGAGCACATATTCAGGGACATCTTGGTTTAGCCAAAGCCATCAGGCATTTCAGTGAGAGAGAATTGTTTGAGGTCATTGGCTGACTGAGGTCACCTGGACTACAGCTTAGACTAAGCACCTCATTGGTTCTTTTGAGATTTCTTTCTTAAAAGCTGTCTCAGGTTTCAACTTTCTGTTACCTAAGAAGTTCAGTTGTGAGTGTTCTGCCATTTCACACTGAGCTGATCGAAGGAAGGACACTGAGGAAACTCGGAGCTATAATATATAACATTAAGTATCCTGTTTTTTGTTTATTTTGTTCTTTATTTCTTTGTTATTTATAGCACTTTGTGTACTGTGTATTTTTCTAGCTAGTTTCACTGTGTGTGAGGTATTAACTGGAAATTGTCCACTTTTATTAAGCATCTGTTGGGTTGTTTGTTTCTGATAACTTGTTGCAGTTAAACTCTTTTTCTAGAGGCTCCTTTAGCTGTTTAAAACTTTCATTTAAAGGCTCACTGCTGCTTTTCAGCTGTGAGAAACATTTCTGCAGTTTGTTCTAAGTAGTGGGGATATTTGTAGCATTTCCATATTCAGGCTTGTATTTGGGCCTAGTGTTTGTGGAGGCTGTGTGTCTGAGCACATATTCAGGGACATCTTGGTTTAGCCAAAGCCATCAGGCATTTCAGTGAGAGAGAATTGTTTGAGGTCATTGGCTGACTGAGGTCACCTGGACTACAGCTTAGACTAAGCACCTCATTGGTTCTTTTGAGATTTCTTTCTTAAAAGCTGTCTCAGGTTTCAACTTTCTGTTACCTAAGAAGTTCAGTTGTGAGTGTTCTGCCATTTCACACTGAGCTGATCGAAGGAAGGACACTGAGGAAACTCGAAGCTATAATATATAACATTAAGTATCCTGCTTTTTGTTTATTTTGTTCTTTATTTCTTTGTTATTTATAGCACTTTGTGTACTGTGTATTTTTCTAGCTAGTTTCACTGTGTGTGAGGTATTAACTGGAAATTGTCCACTTTTATTAAGCATCTGTTGGGTTGTTTGTTTCTGATAACTTGTTGCAGTTAAACTCTTTTTCTAGAGGCTCCTTTAGCTGTTTAAAACTTTCATTTAAAGGCTCACTGCTGCTTTTCAGCTGTGAGAAACATTTCTGCAGTTTGTTCTAAGTAGTGGGGATATTTGTAGCATTTCCATATTCAGGCTTGTATTTGGGCCTAGTGTTTGTGGAGGCTGTGTGTCTGAGCACATATTCAGGGACATCTTGGTTTAGCCAAAGCCATCAGGCATTTCAGTGAGAGAGAATTGTTTGAGGTCATTGGCTGACTGAGGTCACCTGGACTACAGCTTAGACTAAGCACCTCATTGGTTCTTTTGAGATTTCTTTCTTAAAAGCTGTCTCAGGTTTCAACTTTCTGTTACCTAAGAAGTTCAGTTGTGAGTGTTCTGCCATTTCACACTGAGCTGATCGAAGGAAGGACACTGAGGAAACTCGGAGCTATAATATATAACATTAAGTATCCTGTTTTTGTTTATTTTGTTCTTTATTTCTTTGTTATTTATAGCACTTTGTGTACTGTGTATTTTTCTAGCTAGTTTCACTGTGTGTGAGGTATTAACTGGAAATTGTCCACTTTTATTAAGCATCTGTTGGGTTGTTTGTTTCTGATAACTTGTTGCAGTTAAACTCTTTTTTCTAGAGGCTCCTTTAGCTGTTTAAAACTTTCATTTAAAGGCTCACTGCTGCTTTTCAGCTGTGAGAAACATTTCTGCAGTTTGTTCTAAGTAGTGGGGATATTTGTAGCATTTCCATATTCAGGCTTGTATTTGGGCCTAGTGTTTGTGGAGGCTGTGTGTCTGAGCACATATTCAGGGACATCTTGGTTTAGCCAAAGCCATCAGGCATTTCAGTGAGAGAGAATTGTTTGAGGTCATTGGCTGACTGAGGTCACCTGGACTACAGCTTAGACTAAGCACCTCATTGGTTCTTTTGAGATTTCTTTCTTAAAAGCTGTCTCAGGTTTCAACTTTCTGTTACCTAAGAAGTTCAGTTGTGAGTGTTCTGCCATTTCACACTGAGCTGATCGAAGGAAGGACACTGAGGAAACTCGGAGCTATAATATATAACATTAAGTATCCTGTTTTTGTTTATTTTGTTCTTTATTTCTTTGTTATTTATAGCACTTTGTGTACTGTGTATTTTTCTAGCTAGTTTCACTGTGTGTGAGGTATTAACTGGAAATTGTCCACTTTTATTAAGCATCTGTTGGGTTGTTTGTTTCTGATAACTTGTTGCAGTTAAACTCTTTTTCTAGAGGCTCCTTTAGCTGTTTAAAACTTTCATTTAAAGGCTCACTGCTGCTTTTCAGCTGTGAGAAACATTTCTGCAGTTTGTTCTAAGTAGTGGGGATATTTGTAGCATTTCCATATTCAGGCTTGTATTTGGGCCTAGTGTTTGTGGAGGCTGTGTGTCTGAGCACATATTCAGGGACATCTTGGTTTAGCCAAAGCCATCAGGCATTTCAGTGAGAGAGAATTGTTTGAGGTCATTGGCTGACTGAGGTCACCTGGACTACAGCTTAGACTAAGCACCTCATTGGTTCTTTTGAGATTTCTTTCTTAAAAGCTGTCTCAGGTTTCAACTTTCTGTTACCTAAGAAGTTCAGTTGTGAGTGTTCTGCCATTTCACACTGAGCTGATCGAAGGAAGGACACTGAGGAAACTCAGAGCTATAATATATAACATTAAGTATCCTGTTTTTGTTTATTTTGTTCTTTATTTCTTTGTTATTTATAGCACTTTGTGTACTGTGTATTTTTCTAGCTAGTTTCACTGTGTGTGAGGTATTAACTGGAAATTGTCCACTTTTATTAAGCATCTGTTGGGTTGTTTGTTTCTGATAACTTGTTGCAGTTAAACTCTTTTTCTAGAGGCTCCTTTAGCTGTTTAAAACTTTCATTTAAAGGCTCACTGCTGCTTTTCAGCTGTGAGAAACATTTCTGCAGTTTGTTCTAAGTAGTGGGGATATTTGTAGCATTTCCATATTCAGGCTTGTATTTGGGCCTAGTGTTTGTGGAGGCTGTGTGTCTGAGCACATATTCAGGGACATCTTGGTTTAGCCAAAGCCATCAGGCATTTCAGTGAGAGAGAATTGTTTGAGGTCATTGGCTGACTGAGGTCACCTGGACTACAGCTTAGACTAAGCACCTCATTGGTTCTTTTGAGATTTCTTTCTTAAAAGCTGTCTCAGGTTTCAACTTTCTGTTACCTAAGAAGTTCAGTTGTGAGTGTTCTGCCATTTCACACTGAGCTGATCGAAGGAAGGACACTGAGGAAACTCGAAGCTATAATATATAACATTAAGTATCCTGTTTTTGTTTATTTTGTTCTTTATTTCTTTGTTATTTATAGCACTTTGTGTACTGTGTATTTTTCTAGCTAGTTTCACTGTGTGTGAGGTATTAACTGGAAATTGTCCACTTTTATTAAGCATCTGTTGGGTTGTTTGTTTCTGATAACTTGTTGCAGTTAAACTCTTTTTCTAGAGGCTCCTTTAGCTGTTTAAAACTTTCATTTAAAGGCTCACTGCTGCTTTTCAGCTGTGAGAAACATTTCTGCAGTTTGTTCTAAGTAGTGGGGATATTTGTAGCATTTCCATATTCAGGCTTGTATTTGGGCCTAGTGTTTGTGGAGGCTGTGTGTCTGAGCACATATTCAGGGACATCTTGGTTTAGCCAAAGCCATCAGGCATTTCAGTGAGAGAGAATTGTTTGAGGTCATTGGCTGACTGAGGTCACCTGGACTACAGCTTAGACTAAGCACCTCATTGGTTCTTTTGAGATTTCTTTCTTAAAAGCTGTCTCAGGTTTCAACTTTCTGTTACCTAAGAAGTTCAGTTGTGAGTGTTCTGCCATTTCACACTGAGCTGATCGAAGGAAGGACACTGAGGAAACTCAGAGCTATAATATATAACATTAAGTATCCTGTTTTTGTTTATTTTGTTCTTTATTTCTTTGTTATTTATAGCACTTTGTGTACTGTGTATTTTTCTAGCTAGTTTCACTGTGTGTGAGGTATTAACTGGAAATTGTCCACTTTTATTAAGCATCTGTTGGGTTGTTTGTTTCTGATAACTTGTTGCAGTTAAACTTTTTTTCTAGAGGCTCCTTTAGCTGTTTAAAACTTTCATTTAAAGGCTCACTGCTGCTTTTCAGCTGTGAGAAACATTTCTGCAGTTTGTTCTAAGTAGTGGGGATATTTGTAGCATTTCCATATTCAGGCTTGTATTTGGGCCTAGTGTTTGTGGAGGCTGTGTGTCTGAGCACATATTCAGGGACATCTTGGTTTAGCCAAAGCCATCAGGCATTTCAGTGAGAGAGAATTGTTTGAGGTCATTGGCTGACTGAGGTCACCTGGACTACAGCTTAGACTAAGCACCTCATTGGTTCTTTTGAGATTTCTTTCTTAAAAGCTGTCTCAGGTTTCAACTTTCTGTTACCTAAGAAGTTCAGTTGTGAGTGTTCTGCCATTTCACACTGAGCTGATCGAAGGAAGGACACTGAGGAAACTCGGAGCTATAATATATAACATTAAGTATCCTGTTTTTTGTTTATTTTGTTCTTTATTTCTTTGTTATTTATAGCACTTTGTGTACTGTGTATTTTTCTAGCTAGTTTCACTGTGTGTGAGGTATTAACTGGAAATTGTCCACTTTTATTAAGCATCTGTTGGGTTGTTTGTTTCTGATAACTTGTTGCAGTTAAACTCTTTTTCTAGAGGCTCCTTTAGCTGTTTAAAACTTTCATTTAAAGGCTCACTGCTGCTTTTCAGCTGTGAGAAACATTTCTGCAGTTTGTTCTAAGTAGTGGGGATATTTGTAGCATTTCCATATTCAGGCTTGTATTTGGGCCTAGTGTTTGTGGAGGCTGTGTGTCTGAGCACATATTCAGGGACATCTTGGTTTAGCCAAAGCCATCAGGCATTTCAGTGAGAGAGAATTGTTTGAGGTCATTGGCTGACTGAGGTCACCTGGACTACAGCTTAGACTAAGCACCTCATTGGTTCTTTTGAGATTTCTTTCTTAAAAGCTGTCTCAGGTTTCAACTTTCTGTTACCTAAGAAGTTCAGTTGTGAGTGTTCTGCCATTTCACACTGAGCTGATCGAAGGAAGGACACTGAGGAAACTCAGAGCTATAATATATAACATTAAGTATCCTGTTTTTGTTTATTTTGTTCTTTATTTCTTTGTTATTTATAGCACTTTGTGTACTGTGTATTTTTCTAGCTAGTTTCACTGTGTGTGAGGTATTAACTGGAAATTGTCCACTTTTATTAAGCATCTGTTGGGTTGTTTGTTTCTGATAACTTGTTGCAGTTAAACTCTTTTTCTAGAGGCTCCTTTAGCTGTTTAAAACTTTCATTTAAAGGCTCACTGCTGCTTTTCAGCTGTGAGAAACATTTCTGCAGTTTGTTCTAAGTAGTGGGGATATTTGTAGCATTTCCATATTCAGGCTTGTATTTGGGCCTAGTGTTTGTGGAGGCTGTGTGTCTGAGCACATATTCAGGGACATCTTGGTTTAGCCAAAGCCATCAGGCATTTCAGTGAGAGAGAATTGTTTGAGGTCATTGGCTGACTGAGGTCACCTGGACTACAGCTTAGACTAAGCACCTCATTGGTTCTTTTGAGATTTCTTTCTTAAAAGCTGTCTCAGGTTTCAACTTTCTGTTACCTAAGAAGTTCAGTTGTGAGTGTTCTGCCATTTCACACTGAGCTGATCGAAGGAAGGACACTGAGGAAACTCAGAGCTATAATATATAACATTAAGTATCCTGTTTTTGTTTATTTTGTTCTTTATTTCTTTGTTATTTATAGCACTTTGTGTACTGTGTATTTTTCTAGCTAGTTTCACTGTGTGTGAGGTATTAACTGGAAATTGTCCACTTTTATTAAGCATCTGTTGGGTTGTTTGTTTCTGATAACTTGTTGCAGTTAAACTCTTTTTCTAGAGGCTCCTTTAGCTGTTTAAAACTTTCATTTAAAGGCTCACTGCTGCTTTTCAGCTGTGAGAAACATTTCTGCAGTTTGTTCTAAGTAGTGGGGATATTTGTAGCATTTCCATATTCAGGCTTGTATTTGGGCCTAGTGTTTGTGGAGGCTGTGTGTCTGAGCACATATTCAGGGACATCTTGGTTTAGCCAAAGCCATCAGGCATTTCAGTGAGAGAGAATTGTTTGAGGTCATTGGCTGACTGAGGTCACCTGGACTACAGCTTAGACTAAGCACCTCATTGGTTCTTTTGAGATTTCTTTCTTAAAAGCTGTCTCAGGTTTCAACTTTCTGTTACCTAAGAAGTTCAGTTGTGAGTGTTCTGCCATTTCACACTGAGCTGATCGAAGGAAGGACACTGAGGAAACTCAGAGCTATAATATATAACATTAAGTATCCTGTTTTTGTTTATTTTGTTCTTTATTTCTTTGTTATTTATAGCACTTTGTGTACTGTGTATTTTTCTAGCTAGTTTCACTGTGTGTGAGGTATTAACTGGAAATTGTCCACTTTTATTAAGCATCTGTTGGGTTGTTTGTTTCTGATAACTTGTTGCAGTTAAACTCTTTTTCTAGAGGCTCCTTTAGCTGTTTAAAACTTTCATTTAAAGGCTCACTGTTGCTTTTCAGCTGTGAGAAACATTTCTGCAGTTTGTTCTAAGTAGTGGGGATATTTGTAGCATTTCCATATTCAGGCTTGTATTTGGGCCTAGTGTTTGTGGAGGCTGTGTGTCTGAGCACATATTCAGGGACATCTTGGTTTAGCCAAAGCCATCAGGCATTTCAGTGAGAGAGAATTGTTTGAGGTCATTGGCTGACTGAGGTCACCTGGACTACAGCTTAGACTAAGCACCTCATTGGTTCTTTTGAGATTTCTTTCTTAAAAGCTGTCTCAGGTTTCAACTTTCTGTTACCTAAGAAGTTCAGTTGTGAGTGTTCTGCCATTTCACACTGAGCTGATCGAAGGAAGGACACTGAGGAAACTCGGAGCTATAATATATAACATTAAGTATCCTGTTTTTTGTTTATTTTGTTCTTTATTTCTTTGTTATTTATAGCACTTTGTGTACTGTGTATTTTTCTAGCTAGTTTCACTGTGTGTGAGGTATTAACTGGAAATTGTCCACTTTTATTAAGCATCTGTTGGGTTGTTTGTTTCTGATAACTTGTTGCAGTTAAACTCTTTTTTCTAGAGGCTCCTTTAGCTGTTTAAAACTTTCATTTAAAGGCTCACTGCTGCTTTTCAGCTGTGAGAAACATTTCTGCAGTTTGTTCTAAGTAGTGGGGATATTTGTAGCATTTCCATATTCAGGCTTGTATTTGGGCCTAGTGTTTGTGGAGGCTGTGTGTCTGAGCACATATTCAGGGACATCTTGGTTTAGCCAAAGCCATCAGGCATTTCAGTGAGAGAGAATTGTTTGAGGTCATTGGCTGACTGAGGTCACCTGGACTACAGCTTAGACTAAGCACCTCATTGGTTCTTTTGAGATTTCTTTCTTAAAAGCTGTCTCAGGTTTCAACTTTCTGTTACCTAAGAAGTTCAGTTGTGAGTGTTCTGCCATTTCACACTGAGCTGATCGAAGGAAGGACACTGAGGAAACTCAGAGCTATAATATATAACATTAAGTATCCTGTTTTTGTTTATTTTGTTCTTTATTTCTTTGTTATTTATAGCACTTTGTGTACTGTGTATTTTTCTAGCTAGTTTCACTGTGTGTGAGGTATTAACTGGAAATTGTCCACTTTTATTAAGCATCTGTTGGGTTGTTTGTTTCTGATAACTTGTTGCAGTTAAACTCTTTTTCTAGAGGCTCCTTTAGCTGTTTAAAACTTTCATTTAAAGGCTCACTGCTGCTTTTCAGCTTTGAGAAACATTTCTGCAGTTTGTTCTAAGTAGTGGGGATATTTGTAGCATTTCCATATTCAGGCTTGTATTTGGGCCTAGTGTTTGTGGAGGCTGTGTGTCTGAGCACATATTCAGGGACATCTTGGTTTAGCCAAAGCCATCAGGCATTTCAGTGAGAGAGAATTGTTTGAGGTCATTGGCTGACTGAGGTCACCTGGACTACAGCTTAGACTAAGCACCTCATTGGTTCTTTTGAGATTTCTTTCTTAAAAGCTGTCTCAGGTTTCAACTTTCTGTTACCTAAGAAGTTCAGTTGTGAGTGTTCTGCCATTTCACACTGAGCTGATCGAAGGAAGGACACTGAGGAAACTCGGAGCTATAATATATAACATTAAGTATCCTGTTTTTGTTTATTTTGTTCTTTATTTCTTTGTTATTTATAGCACTTTGTGTACTGTGTATTTTTCTAGCTAGTTTCACTGTGTGTGAGGTATTAACTGGAAATTGTCCACTTTTATTAAGCATCTGTTGGGTTGTTTGTTTCTGATAACTTGTTGCAGTTAAACTCTTTTTCTACATGCTCCTTTAGCTGTTTAACACTTTCATTTAAAGGCTCACTGCTGCTTTTCAGCTGTGAGAAACATTTCTGCAGTTTGTTCTAAGTAGTGGGGATATTTGTAGCATTTCCATATTCAGGCTTGTATTTGGGCCTAGTGTTTGTGGAGGCTGTGTGTCTGAGCACATATTCAGGGACATCTTGGTTTAGCCAAAGCCATCAGGCATTTCAGTGAGAGAGAATTGTTTGAGGTCATTGGCTGACTGAGGTCACCTGGACTACAGCTTAGACTAAGCACCTCATTGGTTCTTTTGAGATTTCTTTCTTAAAAGCTGTCTCAGGTTTCAACTTTCTGTTACCTAAGAAGTTCAGTTGTGAGTGTTCTGCCATTTCACACTGAGCTGATCGAAGGAAGGACACTGAGGAAACTCGGAGCTATAATATATAACATTAAGTATCCTGTTTTTGTTTATTTTGTTCTTTATTTCTTTGTTATTTATAGCACTTTGTGTACTGTGTATTTTTCTAGCTAGTTTCACTGTGTGTGAGGTATTAACTGGAAATTGTCCACTTTTATTAAGCATCTGTTGGGTTGTTTGTTTCTGATAACTTGTTGCAGTTAAACTCTTTTTCTAGAGGCTCCTTTAGCTGTTTAAAACTTTCATTTAAAGGCTCACTGCTGCTTTTCAGCTGTGAGAAACATTTCTGCAGTTTGTTCTAAGTAGTGGGGATATTTGTAGCATTTCCATATTCAGGCTTGTATTTGGGCCTAGTGTTTGTGGAGGCTGTGTGTCTGAGCACATATTCAGGGACATCTTGGTTTAGCCAAAGCCATCAGGCATTTCAGTGAGAGAGAATTGTTTGAGGTCATTGGCTGACTGAGGTCACCTGGACTACAGCTTAGACTAAGCACCTCATTGGTTCTTTTG
This sequence comes from Protopterus annectens, assembly GCF_019279795.1. Classification (NCBI taxonomy): domain Eukaryota; kingdom Metazoa; phylum Chordata; order Ceratodontiformes; family Protopteridae; genus Protopterus; species Protopterus annectens. Next base: position 453,445,246 of record NC_056741.1, on the reverse strand, counting down.
AGATTTCTTTCTTAAAAGCTGTCTCAGGTTTCAACTTTCTGTTACCTAAGAAGTTCAGTTGTGAGTGTTCTGCCATTTCACACTGAGCTGATCGAAGGAAGGAGACTGAGGATACTCGCAGCTATAATATATAACATTAAGTATCCTGTTTTATGTTTATTTTGTTCTTTATTTCTTTGTTATTTGTAGCACTTTGTGTACTGTGTATTTTTCTAGCTAGTTTCACTGTGTGTGAGGTATTAACTGGAAATTGTCCACTTTTATTAAGCATCTGTTGGGTTGTTTGTTTCTGATAACTTGTTGCAGTTAAACTCTTTTTCTAGAGGCTCCTTTAGCTGTTTAAAACTTTCATTTAAAGGTTCACTGCTGCTTTTCAGCTGTGAGAAACATTTCTGCAGTTTGTTCTAAGTAGTGGGGATATTTGTAGCATTTCCATATTCAGGCTTGTATTTGGGCCTAGTGTTTGTGGAGGCTGTGTGTCTGAGCACATATTCAGGGACATCTTGGTTTAGCCAAAGCCATCAGGCATTTCAGTGAGAGAGAATTGTTTGAGGTCATTGGCTGACTGAGGTCACCTGGACTACAGCTTAGACTAAGCACCTCATTGGTTCTTTTGAGATTTCTTTCTTAAAAGCTGTCTCAGGTTTCAACTTTCTGTTACCTAAGAAGTTCAGTTGTGAGTGTTCTGCCATTTCACACTGAGCTGATCGAAGGAAGGACACTGAGGAAACTCGGAGCTATAATATATAACATTAAGTATCCTGTTTTTTGTTTATTTTGTTCTTTATTTCTTTGTTATTTATAGCACTTTGTGTACTGTGTATTTTTCTAGCTAGTTTCACTGTGTGTGAGGTATTAACTGGAAATTGTCCACTTTTATTAAGCATCTGTTGGGTTGTTTGTTTCTGATAACTTGTTGCAGTTAAACTCTTTTTCTAGAGGCTCCTTTAGCTGTTTAAAACTTTCATTTAAAGGCTCACTGCTGCTTTTCAGCTGTGAGAAACATTTCTGCAGTTTGTTCTAAGTAGTGGGGATATTTGTAGCATTTCCATATTCAGGCTTGTATTTGGGCCTAGTGTTTGTGGAGGCTGTGTGTCTGAGCACATATTCAGGGACATCTTGGTTTAGCCAAAGCCATCAGGCATTTCAGTGAGAGAGAATTGTTTGAGGTCATTGGCTGACTGAGGTCACCTGGACTACAGCTTAGACTAAGCACCTCATTGGTTCTTTTGAGATTTCTTTCTTAAAAGCTGTCTCAGGTTTCAACTTTCTGTTACCTAAGAAGTTCAGTTGTGAGTGTTCTGCCATTTCACACTGAGCTGATCGAAGGAAGGACACTGAGGAAACTCAGAGCTATAATATATAACATTAAGTATCCTGTTTTTGTTTATTTTGTTCTTTATTTCTTTGTTATTTATAGCACTTTGTGTACTGTGTATTTTTCTAGCTAGTTTCACTGTGTGTGAGGTATTAACTGGAAATTGTCCACTTTTATTAAGCATCTGTTGGGTTGTTTGTTTCTGATAACTTGTTGCAGTTAAACTCTTTTTTCTAGAGGCTCCTTTAGCTGTTTAAAACTTTCATTTAAAGGCTCACTGCTGCTTTTCAGCTGTGAGAAACATTTCTGCAGTTTGTTCTAAGTAGTGGGGATATTTGTAGCATTTCCATATTCAGGCTTGTATTTGGGCCTAGTGTTTGTGGAGGCTGTGTGTCTGAGCACATATTCAGGGACATCTTGGTTTAGCCAAAGCCATCAGGCATTTCAGTGAGAGAGAATTGTTTGAGGTCATTGGCTGACTGAGGTCACCTGGACTACAGCTTAGACTAAGCACCTCATTGGTTCTTTTGAGATTTCTTTCTTAAAAGCTGTCTCAGGTTTCAACTTTCTGTTACCTAAGAAGTTCAGTTGTGAGTGTTCTGCCATTTCACACTGAGCTGATCGAAGGAAGGACACTGAGGAAACTCGGAGCTATAATATATAACATTAAGTATCCTGTTTTTTGTTTATTTTGTTCTTTATTTCTTTGTTATTTATAGCACTTTGTGTACTGTGTATTTTTCTAGCTAGTTTCACTGTGTGTGAGGTATTAACTGGAAATTGTCCACTTTTATTAAGCATCTGTTGGGTTGTTTGTTTCTGATAACTTGTTGCAGTTAAACTCTTTTTCTAGAGGCTCCTTTAGCTGTTTAAAACTTTCATTTAAAGGCTCACTGCTGCTTTTCAGCTGTGAGAAACATTTCTGCAGTTTGTTCTAAGTAGTGGGGATATTTGTAGCATTTCCATATTCAGGCTTGTATTTGGGCCTAGTGTTTGTGGAGGCTGTGTGTCTGAGCACATATTCAGGGACATCTTGGTTTAGCCAAAGCCATCAGGCATTTCAGTGAGAGAGAATTGTTTGAGGTCATTGGCTGACTGAGGTCACCTGGACTACAGCTTAGACTAAGCACCTCATTGGTTCTTTTGAGATTTCTTTCTTAAAAGCTGTCTCAGGTTTCAACTTTCTGTTACCTAAGAAGTTCAGTTGTGAGTGTTCTGCCATTTCACACTGAGCTGATCGAAGGAAGGACACTGAGGAAACTCGGAGCTATAATATATAACATTAAGTATCCTGTTTTTGTTTATTTTGTTCTTTATTTCTTTGTTATTTATAGCACTTTGTGTACTGTGTATTTTTCTAGCTAGTTTCACTGTGTGTGAGGTATTAACTGGAAATTGTCCACTTTTATTAAGCATCTGTTGGGTTGTTTGTTTCTGATAACTTGTTGCAGTTAAACTCTTTTTCAAGAGGCTCCTTTAGCTGTTTAAAACTTTCATTTAAAGGCTCACTGCTGCTTTTCTGCTGTGAGAAACATTTCTGCAGTTTGTTCTAAGTAGTGGGGATATTTGTAGCATTTCCATATTCAGGCTTGTATTTGGGCCTAGTGTTTGTGGAGGCTGTGTGTCTGAGCACATATTCAGGGACATCTTGGTTTAGCCAAAGCCATCAGGCATTTCAGTGAGAGAGAATTGTTTGAGGTCATTGGCTGACTGAGGTCACCTGGACTACAGCTTAGACTAAGCACCTCATTGGTTCTTTTGAGATTTCTTTCTTAAAAGCTGTCTCAGGTTTCAACTTTCTGTTACCTAAGAAGTTCAGTTGTGAGTGTTCTGCCATTTCACACTGAGCTGATCGAAGGAAGGACACTGAGGAAACTCGAAGCTATAACATATAACTTTAAGTATCCTGTTTTTTGTTTATTTTGTTCTTTATTTCTCTGTTATTTATAGCACTTTGTGTACTGTGTATTTTTCTAGCTAGTTTCACTGTGTGTGAGGTATTAACTGGAAATTGTCCACTTTTATTAAGCATCTGTTGGGTTGTTTGTTTCTGATAACTTGTTGCAGTTAAACTCTTTTTCTAGAGGCTCCTTTAGCTGTTTAAAACTTTCATTTAAAGGCTCACTGCTGCTTTTCAGCTGTGAGAAACATTTCTGCAGTTTGTTCTAAGTAGTGGGGATATTTGTAGCATTTCCATATTCAGGCTTGTATTTGGGCCTAGTGTTTGTGGAGGCTGTGTGTCTGAGCACATATTCAGGGACATCTTGGTTTAGCCAAAGCCATCAGGCATTTCAGTGAGAGAGAATTGTTTGAGGTCATTGGCTGACTGAGGTCACCTGGACTACAGCTTAGACTAAGCACCTCATTGGTTCTTTTGAGATTTCTTTCTTAAAAGCTGTCTCAGGTTTCAACTTTCTGTTACCTAAGAAGTTCAGTTGTGAGTGTTCTGCCATTTCACACTGAGCTGATCGAAGGAAGGACACTGAGGAAACTCGAAGCTATAATATATAACATTAAGTATCCTGTTCTTTGTTTATTTTGTTCTTTATTTCTTTGTTATTTATAGCACTTTGTGTACTGTGTATTTTTCTAGCTAGTTTCACTGTGTGTGAGGTATTAACTGGAAATTGTCCACTTTTATTAAGCATCTGTTGGGTTGTTTGTTTCTGATAACTTGTTGCAGTTAAACTCTTTTTTCTAGAGGCTCCTTTAGCTGTTTAAAACTTTCATTTAAAGGCTCACTGCTGCTTTTCAGCTGTGAGAAACATTTCTGCAGTTTGTTCTAAGTAGTGGGGATATTTGTAGCATTTCCATATTCAGGCTTGTATTTGGGCCTAGTGTTTGTGGAGGCTGTGTGTCTGAGCACATATTCAGGGACATCTTGGTTTAGCCAAAGCCATCAGGCATTTCAGTGAGAGAGAATTGTTTGAGGTCATTGGCTGACTGAGGTCACCTGGACTACAGCTTAGACTAAGCACCTCATTGGTTCTTTTGAGATTTCTTTCTTAAAAGCTGTCTCAGGTTTCAACTTTCTGTTACCTAAGAAGTTCAGTTGTGAGTGTTCTGCCATTTCACACTGAGCTGATCGAAGGAAGGACACTGAGGAAACTCAGAGCTATAATATATAACATTAAGTATCCTGTTTTTGTTTATTTTGTTCTTTATTTCTTTGTTATTTATAGCACTTTGTGTACTGTGTATTTTTCTAGCTAGTTTCACTGTGTGTGAGGTATTAACTGGAAATTGTCCACTTTTATTAAGCATCTGTTGGGTTGTTTGTTTCTGATAACTTGTTGCAGTTAAACTCTTTTTTCTAGAGGCTCCTTTAGCTGTTTAAAACTTTCATTTAAAGGCTCACTGCTGCTTTTCAGCTGTGAGAAACATTTCTGCAGTTTGTTCTAAGTAGTGGGGATATTTGTAGCATTTCCATATTCAGGCTTGTATTTGGGCCTAGTGTTTGTGGAGGCTGTGTGTCTGAGCACATATTCAGGGACATCTTGGTTTAGCCAAAGCCATCAGGCATTTCAGTGAGAGAGAATTGTTTGAGGTCATTGGCTGACTGAGGTCACCTGGACTACAGCTTAGACTAAGCACCTCATTGGTTCTTTTGAGATTTCTTTCTTAAAAGCTGTCTCAGGTTTCAACTTTCTGTTACCTAAGAAGTTCAGTTGTGAGTGTTCTGCCATTTCACACTGAGCTGATCAAGGGAAGGACACTGAGAAAACTCGAGCTATAATATATAACATTAAGTATCCTGTTTTTGTTTATTTTGTTCTTTATTTCTTTGTTATTTATAGCACTTTGTGTACTGTGTATTTTTCTAGCTAGTTTCACTGTGTGTGAGGTATTAACTGGAAATTGTCCACTTTTATTAAGCATCTGTTGGGTTGTTTGTTTCTGATAACTTGTTGCAGTTAAACTCTTTTTTCTAGAGGCTCCTTTAGCTGTTTAAAACTTTCATTTAAAGGCTCACTGCTGCTTTTCAGCTGTGAGAAACATTTCTGCAGTTTGTTCTAAGTAGTGGGGATATTTGTAGCATTTCCATATTCAGGCTTGTATTTGGGCCTAGTGTTTGTGGAGGCTGTGTGTCTGAGCACATATTCAGGGACATCTTGGTTTAGCCAAAGCCATCAGGCATTTCAGTGAGAGAGAATTGTTTGAGGTCATTGGCTGACTGAGGTCACCTGGACTACAGCTTAGACTAAGCACCTCATTGGTTCTTTTGAGATTTCTTTCTTAAAAGCTGTCTCAGGTTTCAACTTTCTGTTACCTAAGAAGTTCAGTTGTGAGTGTTCTGCCATTTCACACTGAGCTGATCGAAGGAAGGACACTGAGGAAACTCGGAGCTATAATATATAACATTAAGTATCCTGTTTTTGTTTATTTTGTTCTTTATTTCTTTGTTATTTATAGCACTTTGTGTACTGTGTATTTTTCTAGCTAGTTTCACTGTGTGTGAGGTATTAACTGGAAATTGTCCACTTTTATTAAGCATCTGTTGGGTTGTTTGTTTCTGATAACTTGTTGCAGTTAAACTCTTTTTTCTAGAGGCTCCTTTAGCTGTTTAAAACTTTCATTTAAAGGCTCACTGCTGCTTTTCAGCTGTGAGAAACATTTCTGCAGTTTGTTTCCCACCCTCCCTCCCTGTTGGTATAGTGTTTTTATAGTTGGTGGCTTTGCAGTTGCCCACCCCTAGTGTAAATTTGATCTGGGACCCTCCTCCCAGTCTAGTGTCATTACCTCATTCTACCCAGTACAGGGAGAACATTTGAGAAGGCCAATCAGCTTAGTTTCTGCTACTCCTTTCTCTCTTTCCTTTCTCTCTTTCCACTTTAAAAAACAATTTATCTGCTTTTACTGTATTTGTGTTTCTTCCTACTTTATTTTGCTTTTGCATCATCTTAAAAGTACTCAATTGTATTTATTACTGCTTGGTGTAACTCATTCTAAGCCTTTTAGTTTAAGCACTTGGGCTTCAGACCAGTTGTTTTACATTAAGAAGGTTTGTGGTCTGCACTGTAGTGGCAGAACAGGTAGCTTACATCCTTCTAAGTTGGGAACTGCTGATTGAGGGCTCAGTGTCTGTTATTCTAAAAGTGTATTAATTCTGGTTTAAGCACTTGGGCTTCAGGCCAGTTATTTTACATTAAGAGGGTTCGTGGTCTGCACTCTTGTGGGAGGAGAGGCTGGACTCTGCCCTTCTGAGCTGGGAATTTCTGGTTAAAGGCTTATAGTGCCTGCATATTTGAACTGCTTCTTACTGAAATTGGTACACCTTGTTTGCTGTAGCATAGACTAGATCCAGGCCTGCTGAATCTAGCTTTGTTTGTATAACTTGAGCACTAATCCAGGCATTCTTTAAAGTATTCAATTGTATTTATTACTGCTTGGTAGTAACTTGATTAAAGTGTAGCTATCATTCTAAGTCTTTTGGATTAAGCACTTGGGCTTCAGACCAGTTGTTTTACATTAGGAAGGTTTGTGGCCTGCACTGTGGTGGCAGGACAGGTAGCTTACATCCTTCTAAGTTGGGAACTGCTGATTGAGGGCTCAGTGTCTGTTATTCTAAAAGTGTATTAGTTCTGGTTTAAGCACTTGGGCTTCAGGCCAGTTATTTTACATTAAGAAGGTTCGTGGTCTGCACTCTTGTGGGAGGAGAGGCTGGACTCTGCCCTTCTGAGCTGGGAATTTCTGGTTAAAGGCTTATAGTGCCTGCATATTTGAACTGTTTCTTACTGAAATTGGTACACCTTGTTTGCTGTAGCATAGACTAGATCCAGGCCTGCTGAATCTAGCTTTGTTTGTATGCTTGTTGTTTGTTTGCTTGTTATTTCCCGAAATGCTAATTCCACCTAAAATGCGGCTTTTCAGTGCTTCTGTGGATCCCTAGTGATATCTGCATTGCTTACTGTACTTATTTCCTTGTTTCACTTGAAAGAAAGTTACTGTTTGTCATTTTGCATTTAAGTTACCTGTAACACATTGCATTTAAGTTACCTGGCACTTGCTCACTCTAAGTCAGCACTAAAAATTAAAAGCACTACACCCTCACAAACTCCCCTTGAGTACCTTGTTCCCCATTGGCCCTTTTTTCAATTATAAAGGAATTCCCAATACTATTCTAGCATGTCCAAAGGTCAGTTGTCAATCTCCTCTCGGTCCAGCTGGTGAATCTGGGAATCTTGAGGCAATGTTACAACTGCCTCATGTACACAGACAACCCTCTCCTCCTCCCAACAAATTCCAACACATGTGAGAGATGCAACCATATAGCCAAACTGGAGGCTAAGCTCTCTCAACTCAGTACTGGCGTAACCAGTCAGGAGGAGAAGGAAACCACACTCACTACAATTCCAGTCTCACATAGACCTACCACGACAGCAAACCAAACACATAAACACACAAAAACATACTCGGAGGCTCTAAATAAAATCTGCCTAAGCAGCAGAGACCTCCAAGCAGACACCCAAGCAACTGCTACCCCAAAACAAAACACGTGCAACACATAGCTCACAAAGCCAGTGTGCCAAACAGTCACAGCCCTTAAGGCTAAACAACACACCTGATACACTTGTAATAGGTGACTCTATCGTCAGGCACACTGACGTCCCACTCACCAGGCTGAACAAGGAGAAGGTCACGGTGAGCTGCCTGTCGGGCGCTAGGATCCGCCACATAACACAAGCACTCAGGTCACTCCAAGGCAAGTACAAATATGACTCAGTCATTGTCCATGCTGGTGTGAATGACCTGAGATGTACCTCCCTGGACTACATGAAAAGAGACATAGAGGAGCTCTCTGAGCATGTAGCCCAGGCGGTATGACCCTGACCTTGAGTAGCATCTTACCCTCACCAAGAATGATGCCACAATATGAAGACAAGATGATCAATTTCAACAATTGGCTTAAGTATTGGTGTCATTCAAAGGGGATCCAATGCCTGTCAGCCTGGGATGACATGCTCGACAAGCCACGATGCTTCACTAGGGACGGCTTGCACCTGTCACCCCTGGGCTTTCGGATATTGGCAAAGGCTCTTGCTACCCCCATAGTGCCTTTTTTAGGCAAGGCTCAAAAGACAAACCCACCTCCATAGGTATCACAAGGGATAAGAAACTAAGAGTAATGCTACTCAATGCCAGAAGTCTAAACCTCAAGATGCACGCACTCAAAACTCTCCTTAGCATGGAGAACATTGATATCTGTGCAGTAACAGAAACCTGGTTCAAGGCTCCCGAGAGCACCCCAGCACTACCAGGTTATACCTCATACCATGCTTTTCGGCCCCAAAACTTGGACCGAACCACAAAAGGAGGGGGAGTATCAATATTCACCAAAGATACCCACACCTCCAGGTTGGTGGCACAGCACGAAGCATCAGAGACTATCCATGTGCAACTAACAGTGGGTAAAACTGCCTTCCAGTTTATAGCCTGCTACAGACCACCCTCCCAAACCCAGGAACCCCACTTGGCCTTCCTGAGAACACTGGAAAATATGAAGGTCTCTCCAAACACCATTATATTGGGCGACTTCAACTACCCAAACATAGACTGGGAGCATTACTCTAGCTCCAACACCCTAGCCCAAAGGTTCCTAGAATTTATAAACTCAAATGCTATGGAACAACTTGTTACCACTCCCACAAGAGGGAAAACATACTGGACCTGATCATCACCAACATGGGGACTCTATGCTCCAGACCAGAAGTGTATCCCTCACTGGTAAGATCAGACCATAAACTAATCTCACTGGATATTCACATCCCGACCCCACCCCTGCCCAGAAAACCACAGTGAAAAACTTCTCTAAAGCAAATTTCACACTCCTCAAAACCGAGGTGGAATCCTTCAAAGCCCCCGGGCCTGTGGAAAATATGGCCCAGACCGCAGAATCCTTTATAAATGCATTCTATGAACACCTTCAGGAATGCATGGATCATGCAATCCCAAATAAAACCAAGACCCAATCCTCCAAAGGCAGACGTCCTGTCTGGTGGACCCCAGCCATAAACAAACTATACAATAGAAGGAGGAAGCTACTACATGATAGAGCAAAATCCCAAAAGGGAAGGCATCTCTGATCAGTATTAGCAAAAACTACGGGCACTCATAAAATCGTCTAAGGCCAGCTTCGAGAGAAAAATTGCACAGGACACTAAGGATAATCACAAGGCTTTCTTTAGTTATGTTAGGAACCTGGGTGGGAATTCCCAGATATGCTCAGAATTAGTCAAAATGACAAAAATACACCGAACCCACAGACATTGCCAACATCCTAGCTGACAGGTTCAGCGCAAACTCCCCTCCCCACCAAAAGGGCAAATATCTATCCCAGCAGAGTGCTGCCCCTGACATCTCAGATGCTCAGGTAAGAGCCGCCTCCAAAGCAAAAACACAGCATCAATGGGACCAGACGGTGTCCCGGGCTGCATCCTACATGAACTCCAAGAAGAGCTAAACCCAAACATAAAACTACTGTTCAATCTCAGCCTTACTACAGGATATGTACCCAAAGAGTGGCGTACAGCAACAGTGGTCCCTCTCCACAAAGGTGGTGCCTCAACGGATCCTGGAAACTATCGCCCCATAAGCCTGACTAGCTTGGTCTGCAAAGCTATGGAAAGGATCATCATGGACCTCATAAATAAAGATATTGGGGACCTACAGACACTGGATCCTACCCAGTTCGGCTTTGTTAAGGGCAGATCCTGCCTCTTAAACCTGGTCAATTTCTTTGAAACAGTCACCAAGGCCATTGACGAGGGAAGGTGGTCCACACAGCCTACCTGGACCTCGCAAAAGCCTTCGATACAATACCCCACTCGGGCATTATAGATAAGCTCACCAGCTTAAATATAAACCCCTATGTCACTAGATGGGTTGCAAACTGGCTCAAGGACAGAACCCACATGGTTAGAATTGCTGGAGCCATGTCAGACTCCAAACCAGTTACAAGTGGCGTCCCACAAGGCTCAGTCCTGGGACCTCTCTTGTTTGGTATATATTTCTCGGAGGTACAGGCCAACACGGAAGGACTGTGGCTGACCAAGTTCAGATGACTGCAAACTGGGCACCATAATCGACTCTCCAGCTGACACAAGCATCCTCCAAAAGGGCCTCATAGAAACAGACAACTGGTGCCAGAGCCATGGCCTCAAGCTAAATGCCAAAAGTGTATAGTCATCCCCTTTGGCAAAAACAAAGTGCCCACAAATTACCACATAGGTGGTAATCCATTAAGTACAGAAGAAGTAATTAGGGACCTGGGGACCCAAGTTGATAGCAATCTCTCATTTGACAACCACGTGGCCAAAGTGGTTAGAAAAACATTTTATATAGCCCACCTAATCATGAAGGGATTCACATCTAGATCAGGGAGGTCATCGTGCCTCTTTACTCATCCCTCATCAGGCCCATAATTGAGTACAATGCCCCTTTTGGGATGTACCTTACCAGACACCTGCAGCAACTGGAAAGACCCCAAAAGTACCTCACCAAGAGGATCAAAGGGCTCAAACAGATGCCATATGCTGCCCGGTTAAAGAAACTCCAGCTCTACTCAGTGGCATACCGCCTGCTCAGAGGCGATCTGTGCCTGACGTATAAAGCCATGTCCAACCCGAATTAATGGACATGCTGCACCTCAGAAAATCCAAATCCCATCGAGCTACGCTTGAGAGACTTGAACCTCAGCACTGAAATAAATAGGACATGCTGGAGGGACAGATTCATAACCCAGAGGCTCCCTTCACTCTGGAATAAAATCCCAGTCCAGGTTAGGCAGAGTCCCTCATTGACTCTCTTCAAGAGGAATCTTGATGAGTGGATGGGAGATCGTAGGTTTACCCTGGTATCACTTCTGTGTCACTGTTAGACAGAGGCACAGTATACTAACCTCGAAAAGGGCATAGCAAAATTAATTTAAAATGGGTGGCGAAAGCCAAACACACTCTGGCTAGGCTTATAAATGCCCTAGGGCAGATAGCCTAGTATGAACCTAAATACACCTCTGGGTAGCTGAAGCCCAGTAATCTCCATAGCGTGTCCTGTAACTGTGATCTACTGTAGTGTGAAAAGTAGTTTGATAGAAGTTCTAACCCTTCCTTGGTAACTATGTGTGCTTTTATTTGGTTTTAATTTGGATCTAATAAAAGCTTTTGAATAAGCTGCTTTGTGTTGGTATTGGCCACGCAAAAGGATTTACAGCATTGTACTTAATTGTTGCTTTTCGGGTCCTGTTGTGCTGACTTTGTTCTTTTGGCTTGGGCTACATTCATTTTTGACTTATGTGTGCTTGTCTGACTCTATGTAGAAAGCAAAGCTTTTTAGGGTGGGCATACTCCCTACAAATGAAATGCTCTACTTTGGTAAGGCTGCTGATGTCATCCACCTAGAAATACATCCCTGGAAAAATTGTAGCCCAGTAATCTCTGTAGCACATCCTATAACTGCAACTTGCTGTAGTGTGATACATTAGTTAGATAGGAGTTCTAACCCCAGCCTTGGCAACTGTGTGCTTGTGTGTGTGTTTGACTCTGTATAGAAAGCAATGATTTTGTAGGGTGGGCACACTCCCTCCAATTGAAATGCTCTACTTTGGTAAACTTGCTGATGTTATCCACCTTGAAATACATCCCTGGAAAGGTTGCAGCCCAGTAATCTCTGTAGTGTGTCCTGAAACTGTGACCTGCTGTAGTGTGATAAAATAGTTAGGTAGGAATTCAATTACCAGACATGACAACTGTGTGTGTGAGTCTGTCTGTCTGTGAGAGCAATGCTTTTAGGTAGTCACACTCCCTACAATTCAAATGCTCATCTTTGGCAAGGCTGCTGATGTCATCCACCTAGAAATACACCTCTAGGTAGCTGTAGTCCAGTAATCTCCGTAGTGTGTCTTGTCACTACGACCTCCTGTAGTGTGATAAATTAGTTAGGTAGCTGTTCTAATCCCAGACATGGCAGGTGCGTGTGTTTGTCTGTATAGAAAACAATGTCTTTAGGGTAGGCACACTCCCTACAATTCAAATGCTCATCTTTGGCAAGGCTGCTGATGTCATCCACCTAGAAATACACCTCTGGTTAGCTGCAATCCAATAATCTCTGTAGCGTCCTGTAACTGCGACCTGTTGTAGTGTGATAAATTAGTTAAATGGCTGTTTTAATATCAGACATGGCAGGTTTGTGTGTGTGTGTCTGTCTGTATAGAGAGCAATGTTTTTAGGGTAGTCACACTCTCCATAATTCAAATGCTCATCTTTGGCAAGGCTGTTGATGTCATCCACCTAGAAATACATCTCTAGGTAACTGTAGCCCAGTAATCTCCATAGCATGTCCTATAACTGTGAGGTATTAACTGGAAATTGTCCACTTTTATTAAGCATCTGTTGGGTTGTTTGTTTCTGATAACTTGTTGCAGTTAAACTCTTTTTTCTAGAGGCTGATTTAGCTGTTTCAAACTTTCATTTAAAGACTCACTGCTGCTTTTCAGCTGTGAGAAACATTTCTGCAGTTTGTTTCCCACCCTCCCTCCCTGTTGGTATAGTGTTTTTATAGTTGGTGGCTTTGCATTTGCCCACCCCTAGTGTAAATTTGATCTGGGACCCTCCTTCCAGTCTAGTGTCATTACCTCATTCTACCCAGTACAGGGAGAACATTTGAGAAGGCCAATCAGCTTAGTTTCTGCTACTCCTTTCTCTCTTTCCTTTCTCTCTTTCCACTTAAAAAAAATTATCTGCTTTTACTGTATTTGTGTTTCTTCCTACTTTATTTTGCTTTTGCATCATCTTAAAAGTACTCAGTTGTATTTATTACTCCTTGGTGTAACTCATTCTAAGCCTTTTAATTTAAGCACTTGGGCTTCAGACCAGTTGTTTTACATTAAGAAGGTTTGTGGTCTGTTCTGTAGTGGCAGAACAGGTAGCTTACATCCTTCTAAGTTGGGAACTGCTGATTGAGGGCTCAGTGTCTGTTATTCTAAAAGTGTATTAATTCTGGTTTAAGCACTTGGGCTTTAGGCCAGTTATTTTACATTAAGAGGGTTCGTGGCCTACACTCTTGTGGGAGGAGAGGCTGGACTCTGCCCTTCTGAGCTGGGAATTTCTGGTTAAAGGCTTATAGTGCCTGCATATTTGAACTGCTTCTTACTGAAATTGGTACACCTTGTTTGCTGTAGCATTGACTAGATCCAGGCCTGCTGAATCTAGCTTTGTTTGTATAACTTGAGCACTAATCCAGGCATTCTTTAAAGTATTCATTTGTATTTATTACTGCTTGGTAGTAACTTGATTAAAGTGTAGCTATCATTCTAAGTCTTTTGGATTAAGCACTTGGGCTTCAGACCAGTTGTTTTACATTAGGAAGGTTTGTGGCCTGCACTGTGGTGGCAGGACAGGTAGCTTACATCCTTCTAAGTTGGGAACTGCTGATTGAGGGATCAGTGTCTGTTATTCTAAAAGTGTATTAGTTCTGGTTTTAGCACTTGGGCTTCAGGCCAGTTATTTTACATTAAGAAGGTTCGTGGTCTGCACTCTTGTGGGAGGAGAGGCTGAACTCTGCCCTTCTGAGCTGAGAATTTCTGGTTAAAGGCTTATAGTGCCTGCATATTTGAACTGTTTCTTACTGAAATTGGTACACCTTGTTTGCTGTAGCATAGACTAGATCCAGGCCTGCTGAATCTAGCTTTGTTTGTATGCTTGTTGTTTGTTTGCTTGTTATTTCCCTGAAATGCTAATTCCACCTAAAATGCGGCTTTTCAGTGCTTCTGTGGATCCCTAGTTATATATGCATTGCTTACTGTACTTATTTCCTTGTTTCACTTGAAAGAAAGTTACTGTTTGTCATTTTTGCATTTAAGTTACCAGTAACACATTGCATTTAAGTTACCTGGCACTTGCTCACTAAAGCAATTATATAAGTCAGCACTAAAAAATTAAAAGCACTACACCCTCACATGTTGCAGGAAATGTCGGACTGGTAGGCTTTCGCTTGTATTATTTTTCGCCAAAAGTTGCATTAAGTGTGTGGACTGGTTTAACTTCCCCACTGTTTTGTTCAGAGATATTTCCGAAACACCAGACTGCCTGTCATGGAGTTCAAATTGCCACTTCTGTGGATCCCTAGTGACATCTGCATTGCTTACTGTACTTATTTCCTTTTTTCACTTGAAAGAAAGTTACTGTTTGTCATTTTTGCATTTAAGTTACCTGTAACACATTGCATTTAAGTTACCTGGCACTTGCTCACTAAGTCAGCACTAAAAAATTAAAAGCACTACACCGTCACAAACTCCCCTTGAGTACCTTGTTCCCCATTGGCCCTTTTTTTCAATTATAAAGGAATTCCCAGTACTATTCTAGCATGTCCAAAGGTCAGTTGTCAATCTCCTCTCCGTCCAGCTGGTGAATCTGGGAATCTTGAGGCAATGTTACAACTGCCTCATGTACACAGACAACCCTCTCCTCCTCCCAACAAATTCCATCACAGGTGAGAGATGAAACCATATAGCCAAACTGGAGGCTAAGCTCTCTCAACTCAGTACTGGCGTAACCAGTCAGGAGGAGAAGGAAACCACACTCACTACAATTCCAGTCTCACATAGACCTACCACGACAGCAAACCAAACACATAAACACACAAAAACATACTCGGAGGCTCTAAATAAAATCTGCCTAAGCAGCAGAGACCTCCAAAGCAGACACCCAAGCAACAGCTACCCCAAAACAAAACACGTGCAACACATAGCTCACAAAGCCAGTGTGCCAAACAGTCACAGCCCTTAAGGCTAAAGAGCACACCTGATACACTTGTAATAGGTGACTCTATCGTCAGGCACACTGACGTCCCGCTCACCAGGCTGAACAAGGAGAAGGTCATGGTGAGCTGCCTGTCGGGCGCTAGGATCCGCCACATAACACACGCACTCAGGTCACTCCAAGGCAAGTACAAATATGACTCAGTCATTGTCCATGCTGGTGTGAATGACCTGAGATGTACCTCCCTGGACTACATGAAAAGAGACATAGAGGAGCTCTCTGAGCATGTAGCCCAGGCCGGTATGACCCTGACCTTCAGTAGCATCTTACCCTCACCAAGAATGATGCCACAATATGAAGACAAGATGATCAATTTCAACAATTGGCTTAAGTATTGGTGTCATTCAAAGGGGATCCAATGCCTGTCAGCCTGGGATGACATGCTCGACAAGCCACGATGCTTCGCTAGGGATGGCTTGCACCTGTCACCCCTGGGCTTTCGGATATTGGCAAAGGCTCTTGCTACCCCATAGTGCCTTTTTTAGGCAAGGCTCAAAAGACAAACCCACCTCCATAGGTATCACAAGGGATGAGAAACTAAGAGTAATGCTACTCAACGCCAGAAGTCTAAACCTCAAGATGCACGCACTCGAAACTCTCCTTGGCATGGAGAACATTGATATCTGTGCAGTAACAGAAACCTGGTTCAAGGCTCCCTAGAGCACCCCAGCACTATCAGGTTATACCTCATACCATGCTTTTCGGCCCCAAAACTTGGACCGAACCACAAAAGGAGGGGGAGTATCAATATTCGTCAAAGATACCCACACCTCCAGGTTGGTGGCACAGCACGAAGCATCAGAGACTATCCATGTGCAACTAACAGTGGGTAAAACTGCCTTCCAGTTTATAGCCTGCTACAGACCACCCTCCCAAACCCAGGAACCCCACTTGGCCTTCCTGAGAACACTGGAAAATATGAAGGTCTCTCCAAACACCGTTATATTGGGCGACTTCAACTACCCAAACATAGACTGGGAGCATTACTCTAGCTCCAACACCCTGGCCCAAAGGTTCCTAGAATTTATAAACTCAAATGCTATGGAACAACTTGTTACCACTCCCACAAGAGGGAAAACATACTGGACCTGATCATCACCAACATGGGGACTCTATGCTCCAGACCAGAAGTGTATCCCTCACTGGTAAGATCAGACCATAAACTAATCTCACTGGATATTCACATCCCGACCCCACCCCCTGCCCAGAAAACCACAGTGAAAAACTTCTCTAAAGCAAATTTCACACTCCTCAAAACCGAGGTGGAATCCTTCAAAGTCCCCGGGCCTGTGGAAAATATGGCCCAGACCGCAGAATCCTTTATAAATGCATTCTATGAGCACCTTCAGGAATGCATGGATCATGCAATCCCAAATAAAACCAAGACCCAATCCTCCAAAGGCAGACGTCCTGTCTGGTGGACCCCAGCCATAAACAAACTATACAATAGAAGGAGGAAGCTACTACATGACAGAGCAAAATCCCAAAAAGGGAAGGCATCTCTGATCAGTATTAGCAAAAAACTACAGGCACTCATAAAATCGTCTAAGGCCAGCTTCGAGAGAAAAACTGCACAGTACATTAAGGATAATCACAAGGCTTTCTTTAGTTATGTTAGGAACGTGGGTGGGAATTCCCAGATATGCCCAGAATTAGTCAAAAATGACAAAAAATACACCGAACCCACAGACATTGCCAACATCCTAGCTGACAGGTTCAGCACAAACTCCCCCCCCTCCCCACCAAAAGGGTGAATATCTATCCCAGCAGAGTACTGCCCCCTGACATCTCAGATGCTCAGGTAAGAGCCGCCCTCTCCAAAGCAAAAAACACAGCATCAATGGGACCAGACGGTGTCCTGGGCTGCGTCCTACATGAACTCCAATCTCAGCCTTACTACAGGATATGTACCCAAAGTGTGGCGTACAGCGACAGTGGTCTCTCTCCACAAAGGTGGTGCCTCAACGGATCCTGGAAACTATCGCCCCATAAGCCTGACTAGCTTGGTCTGCAAAGCTATGGAAAGGATCATCATGGACCTCATAAATAAAGATATTGGGGACCTACAGACACTGGATCCTACCCAGTTCGGCTTTGTTAAGGGCAGATCCTGCCTCTTAAACCTGGTTGATTTCTTTGAAACAGTCACCAAGGCCATTGACGAGGGGAAGGTGGTCCACACAGCCTACCTGGACCTTGCAAAAGCCTTCGATACAATACTCCACTCGGGCATTATAGATAAGCTCACCAGCTTAAATATAAACCCCTATGTCACTAGATGGGTTGCAAACTGGCTCAAGGACAGAATCCACATTGTTAGAATTGCTGGAGCCATGTCAGACTCCAAACCAGTTACAAGTGGCGTCCCACAAGGCTCAGTCCTGGGACCTCTCTTGTTTGGTATATATTTCTCAGAGGTACAGGCAAGCATGGAAGGACTGTGGCTGACCAAGTTCGCAGATGACTGCAAACTGGGTACCATAATCGACTCTCCAGCTGACACAAGCATCCTCCAAAATACCCTCATAGAAACAGACAACTGGTGCCAGAGCCATGGCCTCAAGCTAAACGCCAAAAAGTGTATAGTCATCCCCTTTGGCAAAAACAAAGTGCGCACAACTTACCACATAGGTGGTAATCCATTAAGTACAGAAGAAGTAATTTGGGACCTGGGGACCCAAGTTGATAGCAATCTCTCATTTGACAACCACGTGGCCAAAGTGGTTAGAAAAACATTTTATATAGCCCACCTAATCATGAAGGGATTCACATCTAGATCAGGGGAGGTCATCGTGCCTCTTTACTCATCCCTCATCAGGTCCATAATTGAGTACAATGCCCCTTTTGGGATGTACCTTACCAGACACCTGCAGCAACTGGAAAGACCCCAAAAGTACCTCACCAAGAGGATCAAAGGGCTCAAACAGATGCCATATGCTGCCCGGTTAAAGAAACTCCAGCTCTACTCAGTGGCATACCGCCTGCTCAGAGGCAATCTGTGCCTGACGTATAAAGCCATGTCCAACCCGGAATTAATGGACATGCTGTACCTCAGAAAATCCAAATCCCATCGAGCTAAGCGCTTGAGAGACTTGAACCTCAGCACTGAAATAAATAGGACATGCTGGAGGGACAGATTCATAACCCAGAGGCTCCCTTCACTCTGGAATAAAATCCCAGTCCAGGTTAGGCAGAGTCCCTCATTGACACTCTTCAAGAGGAATCTTGATGAGTAGATGGGAGATCGTAGGTTTACCCTGGGTATCACTTCTGTGTCACTGTTAGACAGAGGCACAGTATACTAACCTCGAAAAAGGGCATAGCAAAATTAATTTAAAATTGGTGGCGAAAGCCAAACACACTCTGGCTAGGCTTATAAATGCCCTAGGGCAGATAGCCTAGTATGAACCTAAATACACCTCTGGGTAGCTGAAGCCCAGTAATCTCCATAGCGTGTCCTGTAACTGTGATCTACTGTAGTGTGAAAAAGTAGTTTGATAGAAGTTCTAACCCTTCCTTGGTAACTATGTGTGCTTTTTATTTGGTTTTAATTTGGAGATCTAATAAAAGCTTTTGAATAAGCTGCGTTTGTGTTGGTATTGGCCACGCAAAAGGATTTACAGCATTGTACTTAATTGTTGCTTTTCGGGTCCTGTTGTGCTGACTTTGTTCTTTTGGCTTGGGCTACATTCATTTTTGACTTATGTGTGCTTGTCTGACTCTATGTAGAAAGCAAAGCTTTTTAGGATGGGCATACTCCCTACAAATGAAATGCTCTACTTTGGTAAGGCTGCTGATGTCATCCACCTAGAAATACATCCCTGGAAAAATTGTAGCCCAGTAATCTCTGTAGCACATCCTATAACTGCAACTTGCTGTAGTGTGATACATTAGTTAGATAGGAGTTCTAACCCCAGCCTTGGCAACTGTGTGCTTGTGTGTGTGTTTGACTCTGTATAGAAAGCAATGATTTTGTAGGGTGGGCACACTCCCTCCAATTGAAATGCTCTACTTTGGTAAACTTGCTGATGTTATCCACCTTGAAATACATCCCTGGAAAGGTTGCAGCCCAGTAATCTCTGTAGTGTGTCCTGAAACTGTGACCTGCTGTAGTGTGATAAAATAGTTAGGTAGGAATTCAATTACCAGACATGACAACTGTGTGTGTGAGTCTGTCTGTCTGTGTAGAGAGCAATGCTTTTTAGGGTAGTCACACTCCCTACAATTCAAATGCTCATCTTTGGCAAGGCTGCTGATGTCATCCACCTAGAAATACACCTCTAGGTAGCTGTAGTCCAGTAATCTCCGTAGTGTGTCTTGTCACTACGACCTCCTGTAGTGTGATAAATTAGTTAGGTAGCTGTTCTAATCCCAGACATGGCAGGTGCGTGTGTTTGTCTGTATAGAAAACAATGTCTTTAGGGTAGGCACACTCCCTACAATTCAAATGCTCATCTTTGGCAAGGCTGCTGATGTCATCCACCTAGAAATACACCTCTGGTTAGCTGCAATCCAATAATCTCTGTAGCGCGTCCTGTAACTGCGACCTGTTGTAGTGTGATAAATTAGTTAAATGGCTGTTTTAATATCAGACATGGCAGGTTTGTGTGTGTGTGTCTGTCTGTATAGAGAGCAATGTTTTTAGGGTAGTCACACTCTCCATAATTCAAATGCTCATCTTTGGCAAGGCTGCTGATGTCATCCACCTAGAAATACATCTCTAGGTAACTGTAGCCCAGTAATCTCCATAGCATGTCCTATAACTGTGACCTACTGTAATGTGATAAATTAGTTAAGTAGTTTTTCTAATCCCAGAGATGACAGGTTTGTGTGTCTGTTTGACTCTGTCTGTGTAGAGAGCAATATTTTTAGGATAGTCATACTCCCTGTAATTCAAATGCTCATCTTTGGCAAGGCTGCTGATGTCATCCACCTAGAAATACACCTCTGGGTGACTGTAGCCCAGTAATCTCCATAGCATGTCCTATAACTGTGACCTACTGTATTGTGATAAATTAGGTAAGTAGCTGCTCTAATCCCAGAGATGACAGGTTTGTGTGTGTGTCTGTTTGACTCTGTCTGTGTAGAGAGCAATGTTTTTTAGGATAGTCACACTCCCTACAATTCAAATGCTCATCTTTGGTAAGGCTGAAATACACCTCTGGGAAACTGCAGCCCAGTAATCTCCATAGTCCATGCCATAACTGTGCACTGCTGTAGTGTAATATAGATCTCTGTTGGGGGTTCTATACCTGCGCATGTTGGTTGTGGATGTTTTTTTGCGTGTTTCAATGTCTGTGCATGGAGCGATGCATTTTAGGCTAGTCACACTCACTACATGTCCAATGGCCTGCTTTGGCAGTCCTGCTGATGGCATCCAATGTGAAATACACCTTTGGGAAGGAGTACTCAAATAATCTCTGTGGTGCATACAATAACTGCGTAGTGCTATAGTGTAATAAACTAGTTAGGTAGGGGTTCAACTCCTAGCCATGACAGGTGTGTTTGCAACTTGTATCCTGTGTGGAGGTGTGTGTGACACCTGGGCTCAATGTGTGGTGGGTTTTGCAAATGTCTTTTATGGTGGCCTTATATCACAATGTACACTGCACAGGGATAACACATGTGAAATAGCTGAGAGGCTGGGGTGCAAATCCATACCCATACATATGACATCATGGCCAGGCAATCACAGTTAGCAATCCCAGTATTCCCCAGAGCACACTCTCAACAGAAGCCACACTGTGAAAGTCGCGGATTCCAAATCCGACTTCAGACCAGTGACAAGTGGAGTACCACAGGGTTCAGTCCTGGGTCCTCTCCTATTTATCTACTTCTCTGAAGCGCAGGCTAACAGAGAAGGTCTTTGGCTAACAAAGTTTGCAGATGACTGCAAACTAGGAGCCATAATCGAAACTCCTAACGATGTGGACAAACTACAAAAGGGCCTCACTGAGACAGATACCTGGTGTCAAAGCCATGGCCTGAAGCTCAATGCCAAAAAGATTATTGTCATCCCCTTTGGTACAAACTCTGTACCCATATACTACCACATAGCTGGTAGTCTACTTAATGCCACAAATGTGATAAGAGACCTTGGGACACAGGTGGACAGTAGTCTCTCCTTTGATAATCACATCGTCACAGTGGTCAGGAAATCCTTCTTCGTGGCTCATCTTATCAGAAAAGGATTCTCATCCAGAAAAAAAGAGGTCATTGTTCCCCTCTACTCATCACTCATTAGACCCATTATAGAGTATAATGCCCCTTTTGGTATGTACCTTACAAGACATCTACAACAACTGGAAAGACCACAGAAATACTTCACAAAGAGGATTACTGGCCTCAAACAGATGACCTACGCAGACCGTCTCAAAAAACTACAGCTTTACTCCATCGCATATCGCCTACTCAGGGGTGATCTCTGCCTAACATACAAAGCTATGTCAAACCCAGAGCTGTTGGACATGCTCCACTTAAAGAAATCCCAATCCCTCCGAGCTACATGCTCTAGGGACCTAAACCTTGTCACCACAATAAACAGAACATGCTGGAGGGATAGATTCCTGTCCCAGAGACTTCCCATACTCTGGAACAGACTATGTATCTATGTTAAGCAGAGCTCCTCATTAGCACTCTTCAAGACAAATCTTGATGATTGGATGGGAAATGGGAAATTCACCCCAGGGATCACTTCTGTGGCTCTGCTCGACAGGGGCACAGGAAAATAATTTTCTTGGGTGGCGAAAGCCAGGGTACATTTTGGCTAGGCTTATATAGGCCCTAGGGCCAATAGCCTAGTACCTACCTATGAACCTATGAACCCATGTCGCACACACACACACACACACACACACACACACACACACACACACACACACACACACCAAGGCAACAGACAATATGTGTGTAGTACACTGCATATTGGCAACTGATAGTAACTATGGAGTGATTGCAGTGGCCTACAGAGGGCATGGCACACTGTTTATCTGCCCAATAGGCACATACATGCAGACAGTGCACCTTCCCTATGTTCTCCACTGGACACCTGCAACACCTATGGTGCCATCACATGTGACCCACAAAGGACAAACCATGCCTAAAAACATGCCCTGTATGGACAGGTGCCACTGACGCCAGGGAATGTTGTTATGCATGCTATCAATGTAGGTGCAGGGTTAACCTGCTGTCCATTACCAGTTCCTGCTACAGGTGGCCAAGACTGGCACATCTGATGATAATCTGTGTACACAACATGGGCCCAAGACCCCAGGTACAGTTCCACATGTCACTGTACATGCATGTGGGAGGTGTGCATATCCCAGACACTGTCCATGTCATGGACTATGGAACACATACATGGCAAGCGATGCACAGCATTGGCCAACCGCAATAGCCACCCAGGTGACTGGATGGTGGATACAATACCCACCTGTGTGGGCAAATGCAGAAACCACAGGCCTGAGTCACCATGCAGACCATTGTCATGTGGCCTGATGCCAAGGTAAACCCATCACTTAGCCTTGTATAGCCATCTGGCAGAGTCGACCACCACATACCCGTCCAGAAATGCACCCATGCATGTCAGTACTGGCACCGTGTGTGTTCATGTGTGTGTTGTATGATGTGTATGATCACATCCACACTCACTACAACCCCCAGTGGCATACTGAAGCATGTTGTCTAATGCCAAACACCTCCCCATCCCCTTTTCCCTTATAACCTCCATATGACCTGTGTGGTGCATGTGATACCTGCACAGTAATGTGTTGTGGCAATCTCACTAGGGATGAGCTGTATCCCTGACCCTACCAAGTGTGTCAATGTGTGTGCATCCCTGTGAGAGTGTGGCTGTGTTGACGCTGCCACCTGTTCATGTGGACAGGCACATGTACATCACCTACCGTATAGCTATCATATCTCTGTTGCAGATGCCACTCACCATCACATATATGATCTGCAGACTCCACAACAGGCAACCTATGTGGTGCATCCAACAACTGCATAGGACTGTGATAGCACTACATAGTCATCAGAGGTTTGATACCCTGTGCTCGTAGGTGTGTGACACATCCATAATTAGGTTTTACTCTCCCACTCCTCCATGACCTGTCGATGGCTCTGTCTTCTGCTCTTACTCCCTCACTTGTGGATGTGGAGACCTATACCTGCTTTTCTTAGGCAGCAGCATGTGTATTTTAGGTAATGCTCATGATCAGCTGATGGCCTCTGCACAAATTGCAGCCCTTCCCTAGCTGATTGCATGTGGAACAGCTGTGGTAACATTCCCATAGCCAATTGCATGGAAACACACTCCAATATCTAGGAACATCATGTTTGTGTTGGTCCTTTTCATTCTCTGTGAGCAGGAACTCATTCTGTTGTTTGGTAAACAGCATCTCAGATGGAGTGGGGATTTACCTCTGACAACATACACTGTGGAAACAGGCCAACACACAGGAGGGGGATGTGCCTGACCTGACTACAGACTGTAAGTGCTGCTATACCGCATTCGGAGTAATGTTGGTTTAACAGGGTGTGTGTGGATATGGCTGTCCTACATGTATGAATACCTGCCATGTCAGTTGTATGTTTATGAGGACTCCCCATCTGTAGGATCATCTGCAGACTGGGCAGTGTGTGGTGCCTTTGGTGTCATGTGTTACCCACAGAACATGTATCTGTGAACTGCAGAAGGTAGTGTGAGGATTGCAGTCTGTAGATGGTTAAAGCCATGACAGTTACTGACTTCATATCCCTCATAGGACATATGTTGCAACAAACCCTGTTACAACAGTAAATGTATGATGTTATCACAGCAATGTGTTAATATTGGCCCTGTGTATGTGCTTCTAGCGACAACTCAGTCAACCTTTGTACATATGTCATGCATTAAGAGGTGCATATGTGCTGTACACCATAATTAGTGTCATCATATCTGATAACAAGTCAGTGAGATATCAGACTGCTACACATGTTATGTGCAGTAGGGGTTATATTGATGACATAACCTGGACATACTGTGGTTGTTTGTACAGTACTGAGGTCTGTGTACTTATGGTGAATGTTGATAGTGTGTGTATTGTTAGTATGTACCTTGGTCTGTGAACAGACTGTGGTAGTTGTCACCGTCCTAGGTCCCGTCCTGTCTGATGTTACATGCTGCTCCACTGTATGTTACCGTATTGGCTTACATGTTTGTAGGGCCATGCACACACATGCCCCATACCACAGTCAGCCATCAGACCAAACTGTGTATACTGCCCAGAATATGTAGGGTTAGTGTATGAGTGGTACATATGAGAATGGTGTTGAACAGATAGTCCATACTGTAATATCATGCTAGCTTGCCATATGTGGCTATGGCTGTGTTCTCATTGGTTGTGGTTATGCACTTTCACACAGGTGTATCTTACCCTGTGCTGTGACATGCCTGTACAGCCTGCTATATATGCAGGTACATGTGCATTCCCCCATAGGAGTGGTATCCCAGTGTTGAGCCAGTCTACCTGTAGCCTGCACAGTGCATTATTACATGCCTAGCAGCTTAGTGTACTTACCCACTGAGATGTCATGTGCAGATACTTACCAGATGTACTGCTGTCGGGCCTCCCTTAACAGTCATGTATGTCAGACAGAGCAGTGGGATGTTGTACAGATGTATGTCAATATCTAGTGGGTAGTATGTAGCCATGGCACCCCTGTAGCAGCGGTTATTACGTGTCAGGCTAGATAGGGGTGTGTGACTACATATCCTATCGTGGCAATATGTATACCAGTCGTTATATGTTATACCCATCTACATGGCTGTTAACATCCGTATTGTCAGGCATGGTACACATGTTTTGCACTAAGGGGTTTTGTGTATACCTCTGGACTGTACAGAGTGTGTCAGAATGTCCACACATATTGGCCAATATCTCTGCTGCAGTCGACAGGGGCAGTATGTGCTAGCAGCGGTACTTTACTATGATATCCTTAGGATGTCTGTCAGTAGCCAATGGCACACATGTGGAAAGCAGATGTGACCTCCCACACACACCATGTCTGTGAAGACAATCCCAATTACAGTAGCAATAGTATATAGAACTGCAATAGCATACAAATAAAGGTTTACCATTTCTGCAAACCTGTGTGTGGTTTTTTTAACCTATGACCTCTCAGTGGGTATATGTTGCAGGCAATGATTGTCATTTGTATGGGTGGCCCATACAGTGTCCAGGTGTTCAGGTGTGAACTGTAGGCATAGTGGCTGTTCCATATTTTGTGCACCTTCTACATATGTATCTTACTGTACATATATCTGTGTGTGTATGTGTAGTCACATGTATATCTATATATATGTAATTATATATATTTATGTATATCTGTAGCTGCATATATGTCTCTGTGTATATGTATCCTTTGGGTGTTGATAGCTTCCACATTTTACATTTCCTATGGGAGCCAGACTTTACTGCATATGATACCAACACCAGCCTGACATCATACAGGTGGGATGTAGTACTGTTAACATCTTGTGCCCATGTCATGTCAGGACCTGGTTATGGGATCTGCAACACTTGGTAGTGTATTGCAGGATGGACGTGTTTGGCTGTGGGGGGTATGCCAATTTGTACAAGACGTATATTGTTTGGGGCCTCTTAAACCCATTAATGGTGCATGTGGACATATTTGTTTTTATTAATCTAGCATTGCTATCAACACATGTATGGCCACATATACCTATATATATATATGTATGACTATGTCTGTATATACCTACATAGATATATATCTGCGTACATATATGTACCTTGCTGTATATATGTAGCCATATAGGTGTAGACATATATATGTGTGTCGATGTAGGCATTTGCATGTATATATGTTCATATATATTTATATATATGTATATGTTTCTAAATATATATATATATATATATATATATATATATATATATATATATATATATATATCTCGACATATACAGATATGTTGTAGATGTTAATATATTTACACACACACATGCATCTAGATGTTGGTATACATTCTCTGTACTGTTGCATGACTGGGCTGGATGATATGTTTCTGAAAACATCATATGTATCTATATCTTAGTGGTAAATCACATTCTCTATTGTATGCAAGGTCCTGGGTTTGAGCCTTGCAGAGGCTGTTTATTTTGTTGCTGGACAGAACACAGGCCATTGGATACAGAGTGATTAAGTCACTTTAAAGCAGTTGTAAGTGGGTTTGCACAGGTTTGCATGGAGCTAAGCACTGCTAACTACTGGTTACAGTTTCTTATACTCTGTTAGCTTCTGAATTGTTTAACATGTGTAGGCAGTGCTTACCCCTGCGCAAACAGGCTTAAACCTGCTTACTGCTGCTTAAAAGTGCTTACTCCCGCTTACCCCCCGCTAATTTCTTTAAAAGAAAATAAAAAGGAATTGATAGGAAAGTGTTGAAAATAGGGGCACAAAGAGGGGAAGACAGTAGGGAAAATAGCCAGGAATGTGCAGGAAGGGTGTAGGGAATGTCCATAGCTGCCCATTTCTTCTACAGCAACATCTGTGCATATACACTGAATTTGGAGGTAGATTTGGACACTCAAACCCCTGGGTGGGGGTGAGGACAACAATAATTTGTTGTAATACCAATTAGACCAGATTACTTGTGTTCAGTGGACATGTGTGTGAAATCGACAGCTATGTACGGGGCATTTTTTTTTTTGTGGGATCAGATTGCCCTTTTTTTTAGGTGAGAGAGGGATATTGTGGAGGGGTAGTAGGTATATATGGGGAGGTAGGTTAGGTAGGTTAACAGACAAGACAAACAAGATGCATACAGTGGTGGTATATGACACATGTGGGGGGTAAAGATCTTGGATGGGGAGGGGTGTTTGGAAGTTGCAAGCCCATGAGCTCCCAAATAGAAACAGTGGGACTGAGGTCCACACCCATGGGCAGTCACCACTGCACCTTCACGGCCCCAAAGGTAGCTGTGCTCGGGGCTGGGTAGGAGGTGTAGGCTCACTCTTTAATTGCACCACATGGCCCTCAAGCTGGCATAGCTGGTCTCGAACTTCCCTGCCAAGCTCCCTACGCACCATGGCCCAGACCTGACAGCGGGTTACAGGTACCTCTCCTCCCCTGCTCCCGGGGGGGCGAGCCCCATCCCCTGAGACAGTTCCACCCAAAGTTGGTGAAGGGCCAGTGGAGGAGAAGGTCCCAGGCTGGGCCCAAGAAGTGCTGGTGCCCGGTGCCATGGCCAGCTGAGGTGGGAAAGGTGGGTCCGCTGGGACATGCCTTCCTATACGGGCTATGGTGTTGCAGTTTTAGGACAGATATCGGTTAGTAATAGTCAGCAGCATTCAGGATTAGTTATAACAGCATGCATAGGTATCCCTATTAACCCAAGACACCAGATTTACAGCAGTTACAAGGCGAGCAGAACACATGCATATATGGGACAACAGTGGCCATAACAACAGCATGCAGGTTTCATTGATGGCAACAGGCCACCAATATGGGAATATATTAACATGGCACATGCATAGAACCAAATGTGAATATTTATAAACCAATAGGACATATGTCCCAATAAAAGATTGGAGTGTACACGTACCCATTTAGGCGTGTAATTAGGTTATTGTTGCACATATGGTGGGGGTGAGAGAGAGGTCAATTAACAACTAATATATCCCTGTAATGTTCACAGCTTTCTTAGTCACTGCAGTGATCTGTCCCTTACATGTATTATTACACTACCCAATGACCTTACTTTGTAAAATGGTATGTTTGTAGATTAGTATATACGTGGATTGTGTCTTACGTATAGTCTATACCTCTTACCTGTTATAGCTGTTGAGAAAATATTTTTAACACTACCTGACAAATTCTACACATACTCCCAAATTCCATGCCTGTAGACAGGTATATGAGTGAACTGTGTTGTAATTACAGTCTACACCTCTTACCTGTTATAACTGTGGAGGGAACTTTGTTAACACTACCTGACAAATTCTACACATACTCCCAGATTCCATGCATGCAGACAAGTATATAAGTGAACTGTGTTGTACCTACAGTCTTCACCTCTTACCTGTTATAGCTGTGGGGAAAATCCTTGTTAACACTACCTGACAGATTCTACACATACTCCCACATTCCATGCTTGTAGACATGTATAGGAGTGAACTGTGTTGTAACTACAGTCTACGCCTCTTACCTGTTATAGCTGTGGAGAAATATTTGTTAACACTACCTGACAAATAATACACATACTCCCAGATTCCATGTTGATGTTATACACATACCTAACAATCCATTATTGCACACACTCTGGTCAAGGCTTGACAAGATGCAGGTGTTAATGTGAAATAGTTTGGAATAGCTGTCATACACTTTGGATGAGATGCTACAATGACAGGTTTATATTCTCTTTTTATGTTCAGGTCTCACTATCCATTATATGTCAGTATAAGCTGCCTACATTTCTTGGATCATCTCACTGATTTGTCAGGGGAACAGATTACCAGGCAGCAGATATGGGCCATTTATCTGGACATACTGGACAGATCAGAACAGTTGAGGGTTATGACTATGCATACAGCTTACTACCTGAACATTCTGCCACAGTCTGTACAGTTGATGGTTATGATTATGCTTACTTTGTACTATCTGAACATTCTAGCAAAGTCTGTACAGTTGTTGGGTCTAATTATGCATGCAGCTTTCTATCTGAACATTCTCACAAACTCTGTACAGTTGTGGGGTATGATTATTCATACAACTTACTACCACTCCTGGGATTCAAACCCCTGCTGTGTGTGGTAAAAATATTACCATTGACATCACAGTACACCGTACTATCAGGGAATTAGTGGGAACCATTCCAATGGTTTCTAAGTCTCCCTCAGTTGTTCTATATGACTGACCTCTTGGGACTTCCAACATTGTTTTACTGAACTTCTTACACATTTTAACTGCATTCAGCAGTGTGGGTAACACTGCTTAATACAACAGTACTATTTATAGAATGCAACACTACAACAACATATGACAGCAGAATGTACACAAGCACTCCAGGGGTTATACTTTTATTCACAAGATATTACACCTTTATTTCCACAAAACCTATATGACAGTCTTCCTGCCATATTGTCTGGTTTATTCAGTACATCCCATACACAATACATTTATATACTGGTACAACACTTTCTAGAACTGTTATATTTTTTTCTTATGACAGTACATGCAAGATTATTACTAACCTGTCTCATGACGCAGCCTTTGCAGCCTAGCAGCATGGGCTTGCTGGTTCACAGCCCACTCATCTGCAGCTGTCAGAGAAATACAGTGATTTTTAGCCATTACCTGTCCATAGTATACACAAGCTGGGCAATCATTATCTACGTAGTAGAATGGGTACTTAGTGCTGAGGCATTGGCCATCTGCCTTGATTCTTGGATCCACTGCTCCAAGAGATCACCCCTGCACTGCTTCAGGTCAGCATGGTGATGCCTGACCTGCTCACCAATCTGGGGGATACCAGTGGCACTGGTGAGGTCACGGGCGAGACTGTCACAGGCCTCCACTTTATACTGACAGCCCTGGTACTGAGCCTGCAGTAGTCTTTCCTCATGGTGTTTTGCCAGGAGCCATACCATGAATCTGGACTCCTGAGTGCCCCAGCGCTGTGGTCTAAATCAAATGCCTTCCCCAACTCCAGCCATTCTGCCTACAGTAAGGAGCTGCAACCAGTTATGTGAATTATTGGCACCTGTGGGGTTTAAATACTCTGATTTCCTGCACTTTCCAGTGATTGGATGATTTTGAAAAGGTTAAGCTATGGGCACACCTGCTTACCTAATGTTGGCATTGCTTAAAGGGGTATACCTCTGGGCGGATTGAGTTAGCCATCCTACACATTGCTTACACCATGTAAGCTGAACTGTGCAATGCTTAGCATTGCTTAATATTTAATTAGCATTATATTTTCCTTTTGACATTGATTTAATATTTGTTACATGTTATATCTGTGTCTGGTATCTGTAATTCATGTGTACGTACACTGTATGGGGTCCTGGGGACTTCAACACTTTATTACAATAACACCTTCCATCTGGCCTTAGTGCAGTACTCCAGTTCATATGTTTATGTTATGTAGCAGGTTATACTACATCATACTGTACATAGATTCATTTCATATTTTCAGTTTGATTTTCCTATGGCACGGATGTGTTTGTTGAAACCTCATTCTTATGTACTGCTATGATGGCTGTGATTAACTACTGTGACTGTAGTGTACAGGGTCCTAGATTTGAGCCTTGTAGAGGCTGTTTATTTTGTTGCTGGGCAGAACAAGGGCCATTGGATACAGAATGATTAAGGCACTTTAATGCAGTTGTGCACGGGATTGTGCGGAGCTAAGCACTGCTAACTTCCGGTTACAGTTTCTTACACTCAGTTAGCTTCTAAATTAGTTAGTCTGTGCAGGCAGTGCTTACCCCCATGCAAACATACTTAAACACACTTACTTTTGCTTACATATGCTTACTACTGCTTATTTGTGCTTAAACCTGCTTACTAGTGCCTTACTCATTATGATGCTGACACTTCATATGTGCATTCCCTGCAGTACTCCATTTCATAAGTATATGTTATCTAGTGGGTTTTGCAACAAATTATTGGTTATAACATGCTTTGCCATGTAAAATTGACTGTGCTGCAGTGGGACTCAAACCGGGAATGCCTGCTTATTAGGCAAACACCCTGCCCACTACACTATTGCTGTGCTGCTGCATTTGCATTTATCTTCCTTGTTATCCTCTTCAGCATTTTAAGCTGCTTTCACCATAGCTAAGTGATGGGCACACCTGCGCACCTATGGTTAGCTTTAATCGGATTTAAAAAAAAAACGGTTTCTTAATTTTATTTATATGTACTGTTGCTGTTGTACACATGGGGGACTGTTGGTAGGAATATGCGGACACCTATGAGTGGTCCCACTCATTTCTTACCACTTTCTACTGTTCTACATTGCAAGGGCATGTTTATTGTGAGAGTTCTGCTCTCAGACATGCCCCCTGCACTTGTACATGCTCCGTATAAGCCTAGGAGCTTGGGCAAGCGCACCTTTATTAATATGCATGGCACGCTGCTGTCCTGCTCCTAAACCGGCTCTTCCATGCAGGACTAAGCTAGTCCTGCACGGAAGATTAGTGAATCTGGGGGATTGTCATTTATACCTGGTCTGTAGCATCGATTGCCAATATGTCCCTCTATATTCTATCCTCTCCTCCCAAGGATCACCTTTAATATACCAAGGCACCATTTCAAGTACAAAAACATGAATTTAGGTTCTTTACAAACCAGTGTGTGTTTATTATGGTTTAAAACTGATATACTATAATAGCGTTCATCGACTCTTTTTTTCAGGGCTCTTTCAGTTTTGCCTACATAAAATGCTCCACATTTTTCACAAGTACCTAAATATATCAACCCTTTACTTTCACAATTACTATACTCATTAATTAGTATAAGCCTATCTCTACTGGGAATGTATATGTAACTTGCATTAATAATAAACATGCATTGTTTACATTCTCCACATTTATATGTTTCTACTTTTCTATTATTACTTTTTATATTATTATATTAATGCAACATGCATTCACTATGCGGATGACTCCACTTTAGTATGCCTCGACATTTCACCTACAAAATTACCGATTCTATCCCAAAATACTTTTAACACAGTTGAAAATTGGCTTCTTAACCGTCGTCTTTTGTCGTCTCTTGTTAAATCCTAATAAATTTCTGCATACATAAAAATCAATAATAATCTCCAATACACACTTGCAAGCAGGAACATAAACTGGAACACCACTGATAGGACACAAAAGCTTCATTTATTAATACGTTTTAGTACCTCGGCTTCTTGCCTTCTGTTGGAATATTTTAACATTAAAAATGTGGTCCTATATATACACACCTCTCATTTTCAATTAATCAATTAATTTCTTAAACAATGTAATAATTAAATAATTATCATGCTACTAAGCCAGTTCGTGTTCCTGCTTGTAAATCCTAATAAAACCAAACTGCTTTTCTCCCCCACTCACAGGTCTGCCCCTATAACCTTTACATTAAAATCTAACAACGGCACCATTATTTCCCCAGATTCCTCAACCAAACTGTTAGGCATTATAATAGATAATAACCTTAAGTTCGATCTGCATATCAATAAAACTATTAAAACAGTTAATAAAAAACTTGGCTCATTATATAGAATCAAGCCCTTCCTAACGCCATTAGCCAGAACTGTAATTGCTCGGACACATCTACTCTCCACCCTCCTCTATGTTTCCCCTCTATTTACAAACCTCAGCAAAACTGACCTTAATAAACTTTCTAGCAGCTACAATCACATTGCTAGATTTACTACCGATGCAGCCTACAGAACTCATCACTGTCAATAACCTAAATCTACTAGGATGGCTTGAACTGCCTAACTTACTTCAGGTTAACCAACTAATAGTTGCACACAAGATCCTGTACCAACCAGATAATACACCCGTACTTAGAAACCTCATCACCCCCTACAGTCACCTTAGCACACTTCGTTCATCTGAAAGACTACTAGTTCAATCTCTCAAATCCAACAACACAGCTGGTAAATCTCTAGTTTCTAAATCACTTGGCAAAACTTGGAATTCTCTACCTGCTAATCTTACATCTGAACTCTCTCTACCTAAATTCAAGAAAAGTCTGATTCAGTACTTTAAAAAATGATGGCTATGTCCTTTTCCTAATCCAGACTAACTCTAATCATCATGCGTGCACATGGAGGACTTCTGCCTACACTTTATTGTTTCTTAACTTATAAATCCTATGATCTCCTTTGATCTACTACCAGGTTAGCCTACTAGGCATTCAGTACCCTATCATTCTTAAAAACACTGTCTAGAATTTTCCATCTGAGTAAAAGTGCAATAATTTGTTTGTGTATCTGTTTTTGTGTTTGTTTACATCTGTGTAAAAATCCTTTTATTTGTGTTTTATTTTGTGTTTTAAGCTGTAAAAATGTAACAGTTTGTTGAATTGTTTTTGGTGCTTTTCTCCCTGGGCCTCCGCTGAAAATGGACATGTATCCAGTCGGACTATCCCGGTAAATAAATCAAAAATAAATAAATAAAATAAATGATCTTCTTCTCTAAAATATCATTAATACTCATTCTCTTTTTGTATATAAAATGTATTGGACATTTACATAGGTTTTCCACATCTGAAAAACATTTAAATAGGTCTCAATACCTAGTAATAACCCTTGTTGCAATGTGAGTATCCGGATTCACTTTAGAAGCTCAAAATACTGAAATGTCGAAATTCAGTATTTCAAGCCCATAAAGTGGAACCCTGAGAAGAGTGAAAGCTCAGAAGTGCGAAATTCAAAACCTCGAATACTGGAGGTTTTGAATTTCGTGCTTCTGAGGTTTTGCTGTGGTTATGGATTCAGGTAAGTGTGCATGTGTTAAGGGTTTTGGGTAGGGGCTGTGGTGTGTGTCAGTGTGTTTTGTTGCTGTGATGAGTGTGTGCGAGGAGAATGTAGCTTGTGTGGTGGTGTTTTGTGTGTGTTTGTATGTAGTGCGACCTCGGAGTGGGAATATTTAAGTAGGTCATGTAGTAGAGAGCTTGTGTTTGTGTGTGTGTGTGTGTGTGTGTGTGTGTGTGTGTGTGTGTGTGTGTGTGTGTGTGTGTGTGTGTATGTGTGGAGTAGAAGCACAAAATTCAAAATCTCCGGTGTGCAAGATTTTGAATTTCGCGGTTCTGAGTTTTCGTGCTTTTAAAATTTAGACTTTATAGCTTTGAAATACTGAATTTCAACATTTCAGTATTTCAAGGCTATAAAGTGAATCCGAGTATCCTGATTGTAATTAATAATAAAAACCCCTTTGTATTCTCTTCGTTGGGAATCATGCATGTACTCTGTTCTTTCATTTTTATTTAATGCAACATACTTTCTTCCTAGTAGTGGAAAAAATGTTACTCTATCTCTCTTTACTTCTTGAATAACTTCCTCTAAGAGTTAATGGGTACTTTCTCTCTATAAACATGTATTTAATAGTTTTGCATTCTTCTATAAAATCATGCTCATCCAAGGTCATCCTTGAAGCCCTAATAAACTGCACTTTTACTATACTTCTCTTTTGCTTGTATGGATGAATACTCATGAAGTACAAATAAGAATGTAAAACAGTTTTCTTTTGAAAAATTGTTGATTCAAATCTGTATTCATTTTTAACCTTTTGTATTGTTATATCCAATTCCTTTGTCTCTCCATATTGTAGGTAAATTTTAAAAATTGGGTGGGTTGACCTATATATTCAACAAATTCTTTTATGGTTTGATGTTAAGTTGTCAGTCTCGCCTTCATTCTTGCTGGATGGGTTCGGAGCCGATCCTTGGCTCTGACTCGGCCTATACCAAAGCTCGAGAGCTATTTACCGGCTTAAGGCCCTCCCTATATCCCACAATGCTAGGCGTCCAATACCCAGATCTCGTTTGCCGCTTCAGCTGCGGGGTTGCGTGTTTATCGGCTCCAGGTCGTATAAAACTTTTTTACTAAGTTTATTTAGATATAAATAGCTAATTTCTTGTTAGATACTTTTCTTTTAGTGTCCCCTTTCTGATCCCTTGAGAAATCCCTTTTAGAAACTCTCTTTGCTAGTAGTTTTCAGAGTTTCTCCCCCCCTTCCCCACCCTTTAGGGTAGAGTTAGTTTTTTCTTATATATATTTATATTTATACTAGTCTTGTTAACTGTATTTTTTTATAGCAGTATTATTACTCTTATTACTACTATATTATTGCAGTGTTAGTTCTAGTGCATGTGTGTATGTTTGTAGTATGTTAGGCACTAGTTACTTAGTTCCTTGGTATCCTGTTATAGTGCCATTATGTCTAAGGATACTAAGGTATCAGGTTTCAAGAAGTGTGACTCGTGCTGTCAGAAGATGTCTCTGACAGACGGTCACACTTCTTGTGTGTATTGTTTGGGTCCCCTACACCTGCAGGACTCTTGTTCGGTCTGTCATGCCTTCAGTCCGAGAGTCGTGCAGGAGCGTAGGAACAAACTTATTTTGAGGGGCTTACTTAAGCCTGAAGGGTCCCTGACTAAGCCTTCGTCGGGTAAACCCTCCAAGCCCGCTAAACCGTCGGCTCCCTGTTCGGAGCCGTCGCCAAACGGAGCTGCTGCCTCCTCGTCGGTTCCGGCTGGAACCGACACTTTGAGATCTTAGTCGGCTCCTGTTGTAGTGTCGGAGCCTTCTCTGAGCCAAAAACGCTTGAGATCTCCCTCTTTGGAGTCTGTTCGTTCGGCTCCGAGAGCTCTGTTACTACAGTCGGAGCGGAGCCATAGGTCACATTCCTCTCGGTCTTCCAGGCTTTCTGATCACGACCTCGAGAGGGTGGTCAGTAGACTCCTAAAGTCGCAGGCACTTGCCCAAATGTTATCTAGCCCTTCTCAACAGACTGCGGCTATCCCTGCATCTTCAACAATTCCTCCTCTGACTCTTCCATTATGTTCGGAGCCGGAGCTCGTTGGGGCTCGAATCGTCGGCACGTTGGAGCCGATACCTCACATTTCGGCTTCTTCGTCAGCTCCGATCTCTTCATTGGTTCCGTCTGTGGAGGGATCTGGGTGCCGAGACTCCCTCGTTTGCTCCGAGGGGGGCGAGTGGCATCGGACCCTTGTCCGACCCCATTCTCTCTCTCGGTGCCTCAGCGCAGGTGAGCTTGGCCCCGACATCAGCCTCGGAGCCATTACTCTCGGTGCCGGGAGGGGTTCTCATCTCTTCAGAGTGGGGACCTTCCTCTCTGCCTGATAGGGGCACCTTCGAGGTCATGAGGAGTGTACTGACTCCTGGGTTGGACCCACGATCGGCTCCTTCAGCTCCTCTCCCCATGGTGCCTACATCTGTCTCTGTTCACCCTCCTGACCCCAAGCGTGGAGAACAGATGCTCCAGGTAGCCCCACTGGGTGTGTCTTCCTCTTCCGAGGCCTCCCCTGATCATTCAGAGGAACCCCCTCGGAAGGGAAAATGTAAGAGGAAACATGTTGACTCCCCCGAGTCAGTCACCTCAGACACCGATTTGGAGGATTCGGAAGGGTCCCCAAGGTCCCCCTCTGAGGATGTCTCCTTTTCAGATATCCTTGAGATCCTTAGGCAGAGGGGGAACTGGACTGCCCTTAACCCCTCCGAGGATGAGTCAGTGTACCTGGACGCGTTTGGTTCTCGCTCCTCCACCTCCTGGGTGTCTCCGCCTTTCTACCCACTCATGGAAGTGGTGGCTCGGAAGGCATGGACGGCCCCGGACACAGTGGAACCAACTCCCCGTAGGCCCACAAAGTTTATTACAGCCCCATCCGACAAACAGTTTCTTACGAAGAGTGTCCCTGTTGATGCCATGGTGGTTGCAGCAGCCACTAAGAAGGAGTTGGCTGATCCTTCTGTCCCTGTCCATCCACCTAATAAAGAATCTAAGACAATGGACAGGTACGGGAAGCAGATGTTTTCTTCAGCGACCTTTTCCATGCGGTCGCTGAACTACTTGTGCCATTTCACCTGCCTTCAAAGGGATATCCTTAAGGACTTGGGTGATACACTTCAGGATCCATCTGCTGCGGGTTCTCAGGAAAAGATTAACTACCAGCTGACAACCCTTAACTCCATTGTTAACTCCTCCCTGCGGCTCATTTCTTATGCAGCCGATGGGGCGAGTAGGGCCGCAGGCACAGGTGTAGCCTTGAGACGACATGCCTGGATGCGGTTGTGCAACTTTGCTGACCCTTTTAAGGCGTCCTTCACCAACACCCCCTTCGATGGTTCAGCTTTGTTCAGACCACAGGTGAAGGATACACTTATCAGGTGCGAGCAGGAAGGCAAGACTCTCTCTGCCATGGGAGTCCGTTTTTCCACTCCATCTAGACCATACCCGAAAGGTCAGAAGGGTGGTAAAATGTGGTTTTGCAAACCCCAGGGAGTCATGCCTGACGCACATGGTGAGTTTTCCTCCAGGGGCAGAGGAGGGAACAATAATAGATGCCGCCTGAGGGCAGAGGGGGTCCGCAGAATCAGGGTAGCAGGGAATCTTTCTCTGACAAACCCTTTCAGCATCCCTGAGGGGCTGCCTGACTGTCCACCTTCGGAGGCAGTCGGGGAAAGGTTGTCATTGTACCCAGAAGCCTGGCAACTCCTCACACAAGACAAATGGGTACAGTCTATCATATCCGAGGGCTACAAAATTCCCTTCGTCCACACCCCTGTACAAAGAAACAGATCCCTTCCAGATGTCCCACCCATGCTAAGGGATCAAGCAGTACTAGAAATTTCAAAACTGCTAAAAGAGAGGGCCATCCAGCCAGTCCCAGCAGACCAGCAAGGATCCAGAATTTACTCCAAGTTCTTTTTGGTACCGAAAAAAACAGGGGACTGGAGACCCATTCTGGATCTCAGCAGACTGAACAGGTCTATACAAAGAACAAAGTTCCAGATGGTCACGCTTCAGTCCATTCTACCCTTTTTGGGTCAGGACAATTGGATGTGCTCTATAGACCTTCAGGATGCATACTACCATATCAAAATGAACAGGCGCTCCAGAAGGTTTCTCCGCTTCTGGCTGGGAGCCAGTCACTATAAATTCTGAGCCCTGCCCTTTGGTCTCACCACAGGCCCCAGTGTGTTCACCAAATGAATGGCAGTGGCTACGGCTCACCTGAGGCGACGAGAATTCCAGGTGTTTCCATATCTCGACGACTGGCTCCTTACTGCTTCCACCAGGCATCAACTTCTGCGAGCCAGGAACTATACCATTCAGACTTGCTCCGAGCTAGGTATATCAATAAATTTCGAAAAGTCTGCATTGTCACCTTGTCAATCTATAGCATTTATAGGCGCAGAAATAAACACAAAAGATCTGTCTGCAAAACTTCCTCCAGACAGAGTATCAGGCATTCGCTGACATGTGCAAGTATTACTAAAGTGCAAGACGATTCAGGCCAGATTTGTACTAAAAACATTGGGTCTTATAGCGGCAGCAATCATTCTAGTCCCCCTGGCTCGTTTCCACATGCAGATCCTTCAGTGGATGCTTTTTACCCAATGGTCCTTTCAACAGCTCCCAATGTCCCACAGCATAATGATCACTCAAACATGCAAAGACCACCTGGCTTGGTGGATGGTCTCCCCTACAGTTCTCCAGGGCAGACCATTTGTTCTACCTTCTCATGTTGCCATGGTGACCACGGATGCCTCCCTGATTGGGTGGGGGGGGGGCATTTTCAGGGCAGGACTGTCCAGGGCACTTGGCAACCCCTAGAATACCACCTGCATATAAACGTCTTGGAGATGAGAGCGGTACTTTTAGCGATGCAAGCTCTTCAGGACTCTCAGCCTATCAGGGACTATTGCAATTCAAGCAGACAATATGTCTGCAGTGTGGTACATCAACAAGCAGGCCGGAACCAGATCCTATCCGTTATGTTTAGAAGCACTCAGACTCTGGCAGTGGGCGATCTCTTCCCAACGGTTTCTGATAGCAATGCACATCCCCAGGAAGTCCAACGTCATAGCAGACAGGCTGAGCAGAGCCATTCTCATGCCTCACAAGTGGTCTCTCAATCAGTAAGTAGCGGACAAGATTTTCCGCAGATGGGGTCAACCTTGTTGCGACCTTTTCACTACCCCTCTCAACAACAAGTGTGAGGACTTCTTCACTCTACTCCCCCTCCCCGGCCATTCCCCCAGGGGCGCTCTAGTCCACGATTGGCCCCGGGGTCTTCTGTATGCATTCCCTCCCTTTCCCTTAATTCCCAAACTGATTCAGAAAGCGACCGCTTTGGGTTCCAGGATGATTCTCATTGCCCCTTTCTAGCCTCTACAAATTTGGTTCCCATTCCTGCATCGTCATCTATTGGAGCAGCCCTGGAGTCTGGACCCAGTGTCGGACCTGTTGATCCATCAGTCAGGTGGGCTGCACTAATCCCTTCAGTCTCTCAACCTCACAGCTTGGTTGCTCCACTTCCAACCTTAGCCAGGCTTCCACAGATTTCTCAGCCAGTACGTGAAATCATCCTTTCTTCGCATAAATCTACTACCAGTAAAACCTATGCTAGTAAATGGAAACGTTTCTCCTGCTGGGCAGAGACCAGGAATATAGATCCTTTTACAGCCCCTGTCCACACTGTTCTGGATTTTTTGGCAGAACCTTTTCGAGCAGGTTCCTCGTCTGCCACCATTAGGGTCCAATTGGCTGCTATCGCTAATTTCCACACTGTCCTGTCAGAATCCAGCATCATGTCTCACAAACTTTGTAAGGCCTTTCTTAAAGGGACTATTTTACTCAGGCCCCCAGTTAGAGATCCCCCGCCTCCGTGGGATTTAAACCTGATATTAACTTCCTTGATTCTCCCTCCCTTTGAACCTGCAGCCTCCTGTTCTTTAAAATTACTCTCCTGGAAGACTCTCTTATTAGTAGCTATCACCTCAGCTAGAAGAGTGTTGGAACTTCAAGCCCTCTGCATTTGTCCTCCCTATCTTGTTTTTCACAAGGATAGAGTCTCACTTAGAATGAACCCTTCCTTTTTACCCAAAGTTCCTTCTGAGACAAACCTGAATCAGGCTTTTGAGCTTCCTGCCTTTTTTTCCTAACTACTCAAACAGAGCTGAACAAAAGATGCACTTTTTGGATGTTCACAGGCAATTGCGTTTTTATTTGGATAGGACAAAACAAATTAGGAAGTCAGATCAACTCTTCCTGTCTTATGCTGAGGGCAAGCAGGGCTTGCCAATTTCTAAAGTATCTTTATTCAGATGGCTGGCTTCAATCATATCCTTTATTTACCAATTAAGACACAAAGAACTCCCCGTAAAACCAAAAGCTCATTCCACCAGAGCGTTAGCCACATAGGTAGCTTTTCAAGCAAGGCTCCCAATGGAATCTATTTGTGCTGCAGCCACGTGGGCCACTCCTCATACCTTTATTTCTCATTACAATTTGGATATGGCCTCCAGGAATCGGGCTGAGTTTGGTTCCACTGTGCTCAAGAGTCTGTTCCGATGAGCCACTCAGGACTAAGGTGCTAGGGACGCTGTCCCATACAGCAAGAATGAAGGCAAGAATGACAACTTAACATTAAGAAGTTATGTATCTACCATAACGTTCCATGTTAGTTGTCTTCTTCTCGCCTTCTTTCTTGCGTCCCACCTGCCACCCCCCTAGCCTGGACAGACTGAGAAGAATTCTTCTGAGGCCGTATTCCTCTACTGGACTATTCCTAGGTTATGTCCCCATCTGTTACCACTGTAGATAATCCTTATAGTTGGCACAGGTGTCTCCTTGGTGTTAGCTACCAAATGAGATCTGGGTATTGGACGCCTAGCATTGTGGGATATAGGGAGGGCCTCGAGCCAGTACATAGCTCTCGAGCTTTGGTATAGGCCAAGTCAGAGCCGAGGATCGGCTCTGAACCCATCCAGCAAGAAAGAAGGTGAGAAGAAGACAACTAACATGGAACGTTATGGAAGGTACATAACTTCTTATTCATTGCTATTCCAAAACATAATCATATCATCTAAAAATCTTTTGTATAGACTCCAGAATTCAACATAAGGGGTAATTAAAATATATTTCTTTTCCTATAGTTGTAAAATAATATTGCCATAACCTGGTGCACAGCTTGCACCCATAGCTATGCCACTAATTTGTTTATAAAATTCCCCTTCAAAGGCAATAACATTATTTTCTAAAATAATTTCCATTAATTTCAGTAGGACCTTACACTCACTTGGTGTAAAGAGTCTTTTTTCAGAAATTGCTTTTTCAGATCACTCCAATCCTGTTTTATGTGGAATAATAGAAAAGAGGTCTATAATGTCAATGTTAACGAAAATCATGTCTCCATTAAATACATTATTATTCACCTCCTTTAGGAAGTCCCAAGAATCTAAGAAACTTGTATTTTGTGCTTCTGCTCATTTTAGTTTTTGATCCACATATATAGCTAAAGAGTGTGTCTTAGATCCACCTGCTGCTATGCTGGGCCTCATAGGTGGGTCAGCCATATCTTTATGTGTCTTGGGAATCCCATATATGGAAGGTACCACAGGTTTGTTGGTTTTCAAAAAATTGTATTCATCTGGACTAATGGAACCTTCTAAAAGTAAATCATATAGTGTACAATCAATCTTACTATAGGCAATATTTATCTCATTCTTATTTATGTGTTCGTATCTGTTAGTATCATTTAGAATTTCCATCATTTTTCCTATATACATAATATTGTCCATGATAACTGTCCCTCCCCCTTATCTGGTCTCATTACTCTTATATTATTATTGTTTTTAATCTCATTCAGTAATAACCTTTCATCTTTTGTTAAATTTAGACAGAGTCTATTGTTTTCATAATTTTTTTCTCAATTTCATTTTGACTATTACTTCTAATTTTTTTTAGTTGTGGATGTAAGGATGGGTTGTACATACTTTTTCTTCTTAAGATTAGGTCTTTTGTTAGATTTCTGCTATCTTTGGAAAATAAATATTCAAAGTTATTTTTTCTAGTAAATAATTTTAAATCAAGGAATTTTCTTGCAAAACATCACAAAGCTTGGAAACAATGGGATAGAGTTAAAACCCTTCAAACCTTACATCTATACAAAGAGTTGTATAATTTCACCAAGAAGTAAATTCACCTAAATACACACACACACACACACACACACACACACACACACACACACACATATATATATATATCTATATATTATACAGACCCACAAGGTAATCACAAAAAAGATCCAAAGAAATTCCAGAGCACAATTAAGAAAATTCTTCAACCTGGCTCTCCTTCTTCACCAAGCCCCTATCCAGCGTTATTCCCCTCAG
Organism: Protopterus annectens; assembly: GCF_019279795.1. Taxonomy (NCBI): domain Eukaryota; kingdom Metazoa; phylum Chordata; order Ceratodontiformes; family Protopteridae; genus Protopterus; species Protopterus annectens. The sequence continues at coordinate 453,403,182 of NC_056741.1, read as the reverse complement.
AAAAGGCTACCAAATTTAGCACTTTCTTCATCAACATCATAGCCTGCTTTACCTCCAGCTCTCTCCAATTATTTACTCAGCCTCAAAACTCTACTAGCCCTGACATTCTTGCCTTTAATCTCCAACCTGACCCCACATCGTATGTTAGAAAGCTACTAAACAAAGTGAAACACTGCTCTCCTTCTGCTGATGATCTTCCTGCTCTGTACCTTAAGCTCACTGCAGGCTATTGCATACCCAGTTTCAGTTCTCATCAACAGATCTATTTAAGACTCCCATTTCCCTGCCCTATGGAAAAAACTCTTTATTATTCCACCCCCCCCCATAAAGGATGTAACTGTTATGAAATCTCTAACTTTAGGCCAATTGCCATCTTGTCTCCCCTTTCTAAGATCCTGGAAAAGTGTACCTCTTACAAAATGATGTCCTAACTCAACACAACATGGTTTCTGACCAGACCATTGCAACTCTACAGCTCTCCTAAACTTTTCTGACACCATTAATAAGACAAGAGAGCAAGAAAAGTCTATCTCTTCTGTTTTTCTAGATCTCGCAAAAGCCTTTGATGATGTACCACATGAGAAACTTCTGACTCAAAGGTCCTCTATAGGCCTTTCCAAACCAACTCTTCTATGGTTCTCTAACTACCTATCTGGAAGATATCAATCTATCAAATCTCTCTCTCTCTCCTTTTCTCTTAATAAAAACAGATGTTCCTCAAGGCACTATTCTCGGTCCACTACTCTTTAACATTTTCATCAACAACCTATATTCCTCCTCTCAGCAAGCTTGTCTTATTCAGTATCCTGATGACTCAACTCTCATCTGCTCATCTCGTAGCTCACTATAACTACAATCCATGGAGAAAGATGTCTTCAGCTCAGTTGAACTGGGCTACATGAAAACCAACTTTTACTTAAACCCCAAAAGACTAAACTAGTGCTATTTTTTCTGAAGTCCCATGCCAATGCTAAAAGTAGCTTCCACATTACCTCTCTAAACAACACAGCTACCAAAGTAATAACCCATACCAAATTGCTTGGAGTTACCATAGATGACAACTTAAAGTTTGATCTCCACATACAAAACTGTATAAAAAATCATCAAAAACTAAGTCTGCCATATACAGCAAATAATTTCTTCCTCCCTCTAATAGAATCACTCTAGCTGTTGTAGTTTACCCTCTCTTCTATGTGGCTCACCTGTTTTGACTAACATTCAGATTTCTCTTAAATTACAACTGTAGCAATATCACAATAAGACAGCTAGATTTGGAGCTAACCTGGCACACAGAGCTTATTGTTTCTCTACATTGCATGCTCTCGACCAGTTAGAGCTCCCACATCAACTAGCCAATACACAACTTCTTCTAATCCATAAAATGTTATACAACATCTCTACTAGCCCTTCTATCTTTTCAGTACATCACTATTCCCAAATTACCTTCTGAGCTCACAAGACAATAAACCTGCTTGAAATCTATAACCCCCCCCCCCAAAAGTATGGGAAAAAGTCTATACTCACACTGCATAGCCAAACTATGGGAGTCTGTAACATATTCAGTCAGAACCATATCAAGCCACTATGTATCTACGTAATCTCTCAAAGAATTTCTCACTAACTCATGACTATGCTCATGTACCTCTCCTGTATGATCTACATCTAGCCCCTTTCAACACTTGCCCTCTCTCCGTTCTTACTGAGGACTTCTATCACTATTTTTTGATTATTTATTAGCATAATAGACTATGCTTCTAATACTTTTGGTATACACTGGTTGTCATATTTGCATATATTCTACTGTGAAATTGTATTTTAATTACATCTATACTACTGTTTTATATGATGTTATTTAACTCTCTGGAGCTTTACTGACTGGGCCTATATTGAACATGGATATTTATTACCCAGTCAGACTTTTCCAGTAAATAATGTCAATAAATAATTGTGACGCCCCACCACTGGCAACAGTAATCAAGGAGCCTCAATCCTCACTACTAGCACCAGTAGGGGACATACACTGGCAGGATGGCAAGTACATACACAGTAAAGTGCAATTTCCCTTAAGAGCACACACAGACCACAGTCAGTTTGGGGCTGGTTTCTCTCTCTTTCTCCAGGTCCCCAATTAGACTCCCCACTGACACAGCTATAGACTTGAGATCTAAGCCAAGTGGCCAAGCCAAGACCTCCAGCACTCTCTCTGTCCAACCAGTGCTTCATGTCCCTGACCAAGTAGCTGACAGACAATCTCTTGGAGATTTGTTTTACACACACACGCACAACTGGGAAAGGTTGGCACAGGTTTACTAGCTATGGCCCCTTCTGCCCAGACTATAAGGTAGTTTTTACTTCCACCAGCTATATCCTTATCAGCTACTTTAAGGCCCTTAACAAAGGGTGTCTAATCTTACTGTGTAATGTTACTATTAATCTAAATGGTAGTTTGACCAAGAGCAAGGCTATTAAGAGTGGCCCACAGTGTCACCAAATAAATATGTAAGTACTCTCACAACTTAAATACATCTCACAAATATTAGCCACAATGAAAGATTTAAATATATTTAATAATAAATAATAAAAGAACAAGAAAATATGCAGTATGTAATCACAGTTACATCAGAGTTCAAAATCACAGGAAATATTTAAAACAACATTGCAGGACAGTCTCAAATAAATAAAGAAAACATCTAAACTATACTTTACTATATTCCTGACTGCATCTAAGAGAAATTACTATACCCTAGTTAACGTACTTACAGAGCAACAAGGCAGATGTGGTGAGTGGATGTTCTTGTCAGGTCAAAGGCAAAATACAAAATGCTCAGTCTCTCGCTCAGAGACTTCTTAAATTAATATCCCCAAATATTACTGCTGGGATACTTGCAGAATGATATCACTTCTTGTCATCTGATTATCCCAGGTGAAAACCCCCACTGATGCAGCTGGTAGCATTTAGTATCTACCTGTGAAAATACAAAAACAATGACTTCTCTTACATCTAAGGCAGATCTTGGAAGTCATAAAACAATAGACACTTCCAAGACAATACAAAAAACTTCTAGTTCTAGACATTGTGTCTATTACTGCACTGATTGTCTATTACTGCACTGAAACTGAGAGATACCATCTTTTGTTTATGACCCAGCCATAAATTAATGTAATTTCAACTATCCTTCTGAAGTTTTGCAAGATAATCTCCTGGGTTCCAGTTTCCATGGCATCTAAACAGTTACAATAGTCTATACACATTTCTGCTCAGTACTTTACAAAATATCTCTTCGGCACACACATCTGTGCAATATGACATACAGTTTTAATATATCTGTAACACAAGCATCTTACATGAAGCATGTTGACATTCACAAATGACGCATAACCATTTACAAAATTCCAGACAACTGTGCTGGCAGTATCTCCTTTTGTTATACTTCTATATAAATCATGTTAATATCCACAAATGACATACAATCACTTACAAAATTCCATATAGCTGGGCTGGCAGTATTTCCTTTCATGACAATAATTACAAATAAATAAACTCTGTTTCAGTTTTTGCATCTGTATACAGTGCATATCTTTGAGCCTTTCTTCAGACTTCAGTAGGTAATGGATAAGTCACAATCTGATAACTCCAAATGACTTTCTTTGAGCAAAGTTTTGCTTAGTGTATCAGCAGTATATATCTCCCACTAGATTTATATACAATTGTCAAGTCAAACCTCTGTAATGATGTCAGGCTTAAGAAAAATGAACTGTTATGGCTTGTGGTCAGTTTCTACAAAGATTTGTCTTCCATAGATGGATTTATAGTAGTTTTCCTATTTATAACCAATAGCCAGAATACAATGTGGCAATCCTTTAACTCACTGAAATCAGAGGCAATAAGATGGTCTTCTTGCAGCAGCAGCAGTGCTCCAGTACCAACATTTTATAAGCCAGCAACATAACAAGAGCAGGAGATTCTGTTACAAGCTTTTTTTAACATTGTAAACTTACGAGTTTTACAACCACACAATACTGCAGTATATCCTTCTCAAATAACTTCTTTAATGGTATAGATACTTTTGATAGCTTCATAATGAACTTGGATAAGTATCATACCGTGCACAGAAATATCAATACAGCTTGTTTATCTGAAGCTTTCACCATTTGAACAAGTGCTATCACCTTTTTCAGGTTCAGGTTCAATGCCTTGATTTAAGATTTCCTACATAGTTTATAATTTGCACACAGAGTTGGCATTTGTGTCAGTTAAATTTAAATTACATTATCTCAGCCAGTCGAGTAGCTTTTTTTTATTTTCACATCAACCTGTGTCAATATGTCATCAACAATATCTCTAGTTTCTTCCAGAACAGAAATGATCTATGCAACAGCACTCTGAAAGTCCTCTGCTACTGAAGACATTTCAAATAACATCCTTGGGAAACAAAGTCATTCAAAGGAACATTAAAGATAGACATCTCCAAAACCCTACTTAACATTAAGCACTAAGGAAAAGTTAGCTCTATGCATTATGGTTGTAACTTTCTCAGCTGTTTTTTGTGATTAGTGCTCTCTTAGGTCTTCAGGTCTTATGGATCTGTGCAGATTCTAATTTTGTTTTGTTTAACCACTTTTAATTTCTCTCACTATACTGTTCACCATGGTACAGGCTCAGTTTGTTTTACAGTTACAACTGTCTGTTTCATTCAGTTCAATATCTTCTCAGTTTTCTGTCTCAGTGCTTTAGGAATCCTTTACAATGCATGGACAACTGATGGCATTTCTGTGTTTATTGTTATGGTATACTGACTGAGAATGCAGCTAATTCCTGAGAATAAATCATCATACTGTTCTAAAATGTCATATTTATCATCAGTCTTTACATTTCTATCTGCATTGGCCTTTGCATAATCTCGTCTTGCAGTATTTTCTATTACAGAAAAGTCGTGGGCTGAACTGAGCAACTTTCTTACTGTACTGCATGAATGTGCAAGTTCTCTGTTTTACATGCTTTCAGTTATTGTCTCTGTGACTCTGAAAACTATTTCATGAATTAATATGTGAACTGACTGCTTTGTGAACATATAAATTATGGACTGCTCAAACATGCAACTCTGCTTTCACAAGTCTTTGTTTTCATTGACTGCAAACTGACTTTTAGTGCTTTGAGACTACACTGTGAGCTTAGTTGTTCCCAATCCATTTTCCAATGATATTGGTTTGCTTAATGACACAATTTGAAATAAAACTTTTCAGGAATTTTTATACATAAACACAAAGGGAATAGAACAGTTCATAGGTTCATATGTAGGTAGGTACTAGGCTATCTGCCCATGGGCATTTTTAAGCCTAGCCAGAGTGTGTCGGCTTTCGCCGCCCCATTGATTAATTAACTGAGCCTCTGTCAAGCAGAGCCAATGAAGTGATCCCAGGGGTGTATTTTCTGTCACCCATCCACTCGTCAAGGCTTCTCTTGAAGAGTGTTAGTGAGGGGCTCTGCCTAATGTAGTTAGGAATTTTGTTCCAAAGCATGGAGAATCTCTGTGACAGGAATCTATCCCTCCAGCATGTTCTATTTATTGTTGTGGCGAGGTTTAGCTCACTAGAGTGCATGGCTCGCAGTGACTTGGATTTCTTTAGGTGGCGCATGTCCATCAATTCTGAGTTGGACATGGCTTTGTAAGTCAGGCAGAGATCACCTCTGAGTAAGCGATATGCTACTGAGTACAGCTGGAGTTTTAGCTGGAGTTTTTTCAGTCGGTCTGCATAGGACATATGTTTGAGGCCAGTAATCCTCTTGATGAGGTGCTTTTGTGGTCTTTCCAGCTGTTGGAAGTGTCTTGTGAGGTACATCCCAAATGGGGCATTGTACTCTATGATGGGTCTGATGAGTGACGAGTAGAGGGGCACTATAACCTCTTTATTTCTAGATGCTAACCCCTTAGTAATTAGATGGCCACAGAAGGATTTCCTAACTACTTTGGCAATATGATTGTCAAAGGAGAGATTACTATCTACCTGGGTCCCCAGATCTCTTATTACCTCTTCTGTATTAAGGGGGCTGCCGCCTATGTGGTAATTCATGGGTGTTTTATTTTTCCCAAATGGGATGAGTATGCATTTTTTGGCGTTTAGCTTGAGGCCATGACTTTGACACCAGGTGTCTGTCTCAGTAAGGCCTTTTTGAGCGATGTCCGTGTCAGTCGGAGAGTCAGTTATGGCTCCCAGTTTGCAGTCATCAGTGAACTTGGTTAGCCATAGTCCTCCTGTGTTTGCCTGTACATCTGAGAAATATATGCTGAACAGTAGGGGTCCCAGAACCGAGCCTTGCAGGACACCACTTGTGACTGGTTTAGAGTCGGACCTGGAGCCCGCTATTCTTAGAGTGTGAGTTCTGTCTGTAAGCCAGTTGGTAACCCATCTTGTGACATAGGGGTTTATGTTCAGGCTGGTGAGTTTTTCTGTAATACCCGAGTGGGGAATGGTGTCAAAAGCCTTGGCGAGATCAAGGTAGGCTGTGTGAACCACCTTTTCCTTGTCTATGGCCTTGGTGACTGCCTCAAAGAAGTCAACCAGGTTTAGTAGGCATAATCTGCCCTTAACAAAGCCGAACTGTGTTGGGTCAAGTGTTTGGAGGTTCCCAATGTCTTTGTTAATGAGTTCCACGATGATGCGCTCCATAGCCTTGCAGACCAGGCTAATCAGGCTTATGGGGTGATAGTTACCAGGGTCAGTTGTGGCCCCTCCTCTGTGGAGCGGAATAACCGTTGCTGTGCGCCATTCTATGGGCATGTAGCCTGTGGACTGGCTGAGGTTGAACAGTGTGTTTAGGTGGGGGGTTAGCTTGTTCTGTAGTTCGTGCAAGACGCAGCCTGGGACACCATCTGGCCCCATTGATGCTGTGTTTTTGGCTTTTGAAAGGGCTGTTTTCATCTGTGCTTCTGTGATTTCCGGGACATTACACTTTTCCAGTATTGTTGTGGACCCTTTTGAAGGTGAGAGGGAGGTGAAGTTTGCACTGAATCTATCTGCCAGGATGTTGGCAATATCAGTAGGTTCAGTATATTTTGTGCTATTTTGCACTGGCTCAGAGCATATGTGCGAGTTGCCACTCAGATTCTTGACATAGCTAAATAAGGCTTTGTGGTTATCTTTCGAATCCTTGGCTATTTTTCTTTCGAAGTTAGCCTTGGATGATTTTTATGAGGGACCTTAGTTTCTTACTGATACTGATCAGGGATGTCTTTCTTTCTTGGGATTAGTTTTTTTTCTGAACTAGTTTCCTCCTTCTGTTGTATAACCTGTTTATGGCAGGGGTCCACCAGACTGGTTTCCATCTCTTAGGGGAATGAGTCTTGGTCTTGCTTGGGATGGCACGAGCCATGCATCCTTGTAGGTGTTCATAGAGTGCAATTGTAAAGGATTCTGCATCTTGGGCAGTGTTATCCTTTAGCGTGGGGGCTGTGAAACTTACTACCTCTGCCTTAAGTAAGGTGAAGTTTGCTTTAGAAAAGTTTTTCACTGTGGTTTCCTTGGTTGGGGGTGGTGGTGGGGTGTGGACATCCAGGGTGATTAGTTTATGGTCTGATCTAACCAGTGACAGGTTGACCTCCGGTACGGAACATCTGTTGCCATGTTGGTGATGACCAGGTCCAATATGTTGTGGCCTCTGGTAGGGGAGTTTACCAGCTGATCCAGGGCATTTGAGTTGATAAATTCCAGGAAGTGCTGAGCCTGGGAGTTTGTACTCAAGTAATTTTCCCAGTTAATGGTAGGGTAATTGAAATCACCCAATATCAGGGTGTTCGGTAGGACCTTCATGTTTTCCAGTGTCTCCTGAAAGGTGGAGTGGTGGTCCTGGGTCATGGAGGGTGATCTGTAGCAGGCCACAATTTGCATTGCAGATTTGTTGATGTTAGTTGCACATGGATGATCTCAGAGGTATCATGCTGCACCACTAACCTGGAGGTGTGAGTATCCTTGATGAATATGGATACACCCCCTCCTTTTGTGTTTCGGTCCATGTTCTGTGGCCAAAATGTGTGGTATGAGTTGTAGCCCAGTAGTGCTGGAGTGCTCTCTGGAGCCTTGGACCAGGTTTCAGTTACTGCACTAATGTCGACATTCTCCATACTTAGGAGTGCTTCGAGTGCATGCATTTTGAGATTTAAACTCCTGGCGTTGAGTAGCATAACCCTCATTTTTTTACTTGTGCTGTTTACGGTGGTAGGTTTGAATTTTGAGCCTTGCCTAAAAAAGGCACTATGGGGTTAGCAAGAGCCTTGGCCAGTATTCAAAAGCCAAGGGATGACAGGTGCAAGCAGTCTCTTGTGAAGCAACGCAGCTTGTCTAGCATGTCATTCCAGGCTGACAGACACTGGATCCCCTTTGAATGACACCAGAAGCTTAGCCAATTGTTGAAATTTATCATTTTTTCTTTATACTGAGGTATCATTCTTGGTGAGGGCAGGATGCTACTCAGGGTCAGGGTCATACCCATCTGGGCTACATGATCAGAGAGCTCTTCCATGTATCTTTTCATGTTCTCCAGTGAGGTACATTTCACGTCATTCTGTTCTAATTCTATATATAGACGCATGCAATGTATCAGTCAGAGCTATAAATGATAAGTGAAATGGGAAGTAACATTTTTGAAGGGTCAGAAATTAATACTCCCACATCTCTTCGGCAACCATTCTTGACTCCCATGCAGCAGTTTTATAATAAAGTTATTTTCATCCCTGCACCTGCTGACCATCATGCATCCCCTTATTCAGATTGATTTAATGATGCATGAAGCCCACACAGAGGTCAAACACAATGATGTTACTTGTGTCCAAAATAAGCCAATAATGTAGTTTTAGAAACTTGTGCTTTTAAAGCAAGGTTCATTATCAGACCTGCCTCCTTGTAGCCTGGCTGTGATTACTTCTATAGCCATCTGGATACACAAAGCTGATATAAATATACTTTTTTACACTTGATCTGTTTCAGTGATAGTTAACAAAACTGTACTGCATATATGTACATGATTGAATATTGCTGGTCTCTTTCTGTATTTTATTCAGCTGGTTTCACAGAAGGGGTTGCTTTACATTCTGTGAAGCTACCCCATCCAGGGTGAGCTACTGGTCAAACCTCTTTTTGTATTTATCTGATTGCCTGAGGGTCTAGCTTTTTCTTTTATACTACAGTATAAAGAGTTACATTTCTGTGAGACTGTATTCATTATCAGAACTGCCTGGCTGTGATAGATTTTATAGCCATCTGGATACATAAGGCTGATATAAGTATATATATATTTTTTTCTCTTGATCTGTTTCAGTGATAGTTAACAAAACTGTACTGCATCTATTTATTTGCTTGATTGAATATTGCTGGTCTCTGTCTGGATTTTGTTTTTCCCCACCCTCCTGCAGAAGTGTTGTTGTATTCTTAAACTTAGTGGCTTTGGAATTGCCCACCCCTGCTGTAAATTTGATTTTGGACACTCCTCTCAGTCCCAACTTATTTGCTCACTCTACTAAGTACAGTAAGATCATTTGGGAAGGACTACCCCCATGCTTCTTTGATTTTGGACACTCCTCCCATTTCCATCTCATCAGCTCATTCTACAGTGTACAGAGAGAACATTTGGGAAGATCAACCCCTTTAGTTTCTTAATCTTGAATTATCTTCTGTTTCCTCTTTCTCCACTTAAACAAATTACACTTTATTCAGCTGGTTTTACTGTAATTGTGTTCCTCCTACTTTATTACCTCATTTTTCTTTGCTGCTTGCTCTTAAGTTTTCAAATGATTTTATGTTGCTGCATTTATTACTGCTTGTTAGTAGCCTGATTAAATTTGTCGATTATTCTAAGTCTCTTAGTTTTGGTTTTAGCACTTGGGCTTCAGGCCTGTTATTTTACATTTAAGAAGGATGTGTGGCTTACACTCTTGTGGTCAAACTCTTATCAAAACCCATTCTCCATAAGTCCATCCAAGTCTTCAAAACACTATGTCTGGACAATTCCCATCAGTTTCTACAGCCAGCCTGGTCGACATGGGCATACTGAGACAGTGTAGCAACTGCCTCATGTTCACTGACAACCCTCTTCTCCTAGCCCATAATTCATCTACTTGTGAGAAATGCATCTACATCAGTAACCTGGGATCCATGCTCTCTTGCACCACACTCAGTATGTCTGATAAAGAGGAGATTGCCAGCACAAACACTACACCACCCACATCACATAGCCAAGCACAACACACACACATGCACACACACGCACACACACACACACACACACACACACACACACACACACACACACACACACACACACACACACACACACACACACACACACACACACACCTATGCAGAGGACCTCAATAAAAACTTACCTAAACAGCAGAGACCTCCAAAACACACTCACAAACATTCCACACACAACACCAAACATCACGTACAGCCAACAACACACCAGTGTCTCACAAACACAGCCCATAAGGCATAACAATAAACCAACACAGCCCATAAGTGTAACAATAAACCTAACATACTTGTCATTGGTGACTTAGTTGTGAGGCACACCAATGTCCCCGTCACCAGACTTGAAAAGGTGAAGGTTGTGGTCAGTTGTCTGTCAGGTGCCAGAATCCATCACATAATGCACGTACTTAAGTCTCTCCACAACAGGGACAAGTATGACTCTGTCATTGTCCATGTTGGCTTGAATGACTTGAGAAGTACTCCCTGGACTATATGAAGAGAGATATGATTGAGCTCTTAGACTATGTGTCCCAGGCAGGTATAACCCAAGTCCTAAGTAGCATTCTACCTTTACCAAGAATGATACCACAATGCCAACAAAAAGTAATTGGCTTCACCAATTGGCTTAGTTTCTGCTGTCATTCCAAGGGGATCCAGTATCAGTCCACCTGGGATGACATGGCTGGCAGCATTGATGCTTTGACAGAGATGGCCTCCACCTGTCACCCCTGAGATTCTGGATTCTGGCCAAGGCTCTTGCCTCCCCCATTGTACCTTTTTAAGCAATGTCCCAAAGACAAATCTTCCACCATAAAAGATCTGTCCAAAAGCAAACTGAAGGTCATGATGCTTAACTCTAGGAGCCTTAACCTGAAAACACACTCAGTGGAGGCTCTCCCCACACTGGAAAATGCCAACATCTGTGCAATCACAGAAACTTGGTTCAAGACTGCAGACAGTACCCCTGCCTTACCAGTCTATACCTCATTCCACACATTCTGACTCCAAAATGAGGTCAGAAACACTAAGAATGATGGAGTCTCTTTCTTCATTAAAGACAAGCACACCTCCAGACTGGTTTGCATGACGCACTAGAACTACTCTAGGTGCAACTGACAGTTGGCAAGACACCCATCCAAGTTATAGCCAACTATAGACCCCCCCCCTCCATGACTCAGAACACCCACTCCTCCTACCTCGACTTACTTGACTCCATCAAGGTACCCCCTCACACCCTGATCCTTGGTGACTTCAACTACCCCACCATAGACTGGGTGAACTATACCTGCACTAATGCACTCACCCAATGATTCCTTGACTTCATCAGTTCTAATGCACTAGACCAGCTCATCTCATCCCCCACAAGCGGAGATAACATTCTGGACTTGGTTCTCAGTAACATGGCCGACCACTAAAGCACTCCCATAGTAAGTTCTTCCCTGGTGAGATCAGACCATCGCTCTGTCTCATATCGAAGTTTCTATTCCACCCAACTCCCCAGCCATAACCAGGCTAAAAGACTTCTCAAAAGCTGACTACAACCTCTGAAGGGAGGGTATTAGTAGCTTTACACCCCCCCCCAGAGGATGCAGACAGCTATGCTGAACAGTACGCCAGTGCAGTATACAAGCACCTGTACAGCTGCATGGACTCAGCCATACCCGACAGAACTAAATCCTGCTCCTCAAGGAAACACAAACTATCTGGTGGAAATCCTCTATCAACAGGCTTTACAACAAAAGGAAGAAACTATTGTCCAAGGGTAAAAAGGCACAAATTCCCAATTGGAAAAACTCCCTCCTTAGCCTTAACAAGCAAATTAGATCACTAGTGAAAACCTCCAAAGACAATTACGAATTGAAACTCGACTCCAAAACAAAGGGAAACCACAAAGTCTTCTTCAGTTACATTAGGAACCTCAATAGCATAGCCCAGGTTTGTTCTGAATTAGTATCTAACTGTACCACTTATACTGATCCTGTTGACTTAACCAACCTGCTAGCAGATAAGTCCAGCACAAACTTCACCCCTCTGCCCCACAAAGGTGCATTCAACAACCCTGATACTTGTCCTACATCTCACATCTCCATAGACCAAGTGTTAAAGGCTCTATTCTAGGCAAAAAACACAGCTTCCATGGGACTTGATAGTATCCCAGGCTGTATTCTACACTACCTCCAGCAAGACCTAGCTTTGCCACTGAGCACTCTATTCAACCATAGCCTAAATACACGCTTCATTCCAGCAGAGTGGAGAACTGCCATTGTCATCCCCTTGCACAAATGTGGTGCCACTACTGACCCAGGAAACTATCTCCCCATTAGCTTGAAAAGTCTGATCTGTAAAGCCATGTAGCATATTATTATGGACCTCATAAAAAGGATGTAGGCAATCTTCAAACACTTGACCCCACCCAGTTCGGATTCGTCAAGGGCAGATCTTGCCTGTTGAATCTGGTTGACTTTTTTGAGACTGTCATCAAGGCCCTTAGATGAGAGAAAGTCAGTACATACAGCTTACCTTGACTTGGCCAAAGCCTTTGACACAATCCCCAACACGGGCATAATTGAAAAGCTAACAGAACTTGGCATAAATCCCTATCTCATCAGGTGGGTGGCCAACTGGCTCATTGATAGGACCCACAAGGTCAAAATAGGTGGCTCCATCTCTGACAGCAGACCTGTCACTAGTGGTGTTCCCCAGGGATTGTCCTGGGACCCCTACTGTTTGGCATCTTCTTCTCAAAGGTCTAGGCAAAAACAAAAGATCTGTGGCTGACCAAGTTTGCAGATGACTGTAAGGTGGGTGCTGTCACTGACTCCTCAAATGATGTTAACATACTACAAGAGGGTCTCACAGCAACAAATGACTGCTGCCAAAGTCATGGCCTTAAGTTAAATGAAAAAATATGCATTATCATACCATTCAGCAAAAACATGGCCCCTACTGATTACCACATCAACGGCAACCCCCTAAGCACACAACCTGTGGGGAGAGACCTGGGTACACAGGTTGACAACAATCTCGCATTCAACCATTATGTAGCGCAGTGGTCAGAAAAGCCATTTACTTGGTTCATCTCATAAGTAAAGAGACTGCATCCAGAAAAAAGAAAGTTATTACCTCTCCGTACTCCTCCCTCATTAGACCAATAATTGAGTACAATGCCCCATTTAGTATGTATGTCTCCAAACACCTGCAGCAGCTGGAAAGGCCACAGAAATACCTCACAAAGAAAATCCATGGCCTCCAACACCTGTCGTGTGTGGACAGGCTCAAATCACTATCATTCTACTTGGTATCATACAAATTGCTTAGAGGTGATCTGTGTCACCCTTACAAGGCAATCTCAGACCCTGCCCGATTAGAGATGCTCCATGTCTGTAAGTCAAACGTCTTGCGCATCACCTGCTTAAAAGGCCTAAATCTAATATGCGACATTAACAAAACCTGCTGGAGAGACAGGTTTGTCTCAAAGAGGCTGCCCTATCTCTGGAATAGACTTCCCATACATGTCAAACAGTACGTTGCTGACCCTCTTCAAGTGCAACCTTGATGAGTGGATGGGAAACCAGAAATTTGTCCTAGGGGTTCTACATGTGTCCCTTATTGACAGGATCCACAGGTGCTGACTGAGGTTTCTTTTTTATAGATAAAGTCTTGGCTAGGCTTGTAAGGTCCCTATTAGCCTAGTAACCTCCTATGATCCTAAACGGCTCTGATCACACTGTCAGTCACAATGTTACATTCTGTACCGGTATCAAGTTTAAAATATATACCTTTGTCATTAATATGCAGTCACTCAGTGCAGAGATTATTTTGATGACAGTACTGCTGTATTTCTGTCTGTTCTATAAAACCAGTCTTCACTAGTTGATGAAATCGATGAGTGAAAGTGAAGCCATATAAATGTTTGTTTGTGTGTGTATGTGCCACATTAAAAAATATTGTTAGCAGAGATGACATATTGTATAATATTAAAAGCAGAGATGACATATAGGTTCATAGTTTCATAGGTAGGTACTAGGCTATCGGCCCTAGGGCCCATACAAGCCTAGCCAAAAAATGTACCCTGGCTTTCGCCACCCAAGAAAATTATTTTCCTGTGCCCCTGTCGAGCAGAACCATAGAAGTACTTAGGTAGGGTGCCAGTTCATTCTGTAGTTCGTGTAGAATGCAGTCTGGGATATTGTCAGGTCCCATGGATGCTGTGTTCTTGGCTTTGGAGAGTGTGTTTTTTACCTGTGCAGCCGTGATTATAGGAACTTTGCATTCTTCAGGTATAGAGATGGGCCCTCTAGGGGGTGAGAGGGGGGTACAGTTAGCACTGAACCTATCTGCTAGGATGTTGGCAATATCAGTTGGTTCTGTATATTTAGTGCCATTATGCTGTAACTCAGAGCAGATATGAGTGTTCCCATTTGTGAATTGTGAAATTTCGATGTTGTCTTCTCAATCTTCTGAATTTCGGGTAAGTGAAATTTTGGTAGTCAGGTAGACCCCTATACACACACATACACGTGTTGTATAATATTAAAAAAATCAGGCCATTAGTTTGCATTATTCATTGATTCATTATCTGATACCCTCTTCAGCAAAGCCAGTGATATGGTGGAGGTGGGATCTATTCTGGCAGTCAAAAGATACATGGCAGAGAAACTAAACCTGAAAAAGATGTTAGGCTATCACTGCACACACACACACACACACACACACACACACACACACACACACACACACACACACACACACACACACACACACACACACACACACACACACACACACACACACACACACACACACACACACACACACACACACACACACACGTGTATGTGTGTATATATGGGTCTACCTGACTACCAAAATTTCACTTACCTGAAATTCAGAAGATTGAGAAGGCAACATCGAAATTTCACAACACCAAACGTTTACATTACCAGAAGTCAGATGAATGCAACACTAGGTGCGCATATCTTGCAGCATTCAGACCTTCTGAATGGAGATCATGGTACAGTGAGAATCGGGAAATTTACCCTTTTCCTCACTGCACTGCAATCTCAGAGTTGGTATATATAATTTAGAGGGGGTGTAGGGGGTGCAGAGGGACTCCCGACCCCCCCCCCCCGCAAAAATGTAAAAAAGGGTAGATTTTTGAGTTGTTTTGCTGCTGTTGGTGTTTCACTGATATGAGTTTCAGTATTGTGGAGTTTTGATGTCGTCATCTTGATCTTAATTTTAGGTAAGTGAAATTTTGGTAAGTTCAAGCAGACCCATATATATATATATATATATATATATATATATATATATATATATATATATATATATATATATATATGTGTGTGTGTGTGTGTGTGTAAATATATGGATCTACTTTTTCTTATCGAAAGCTCATGCTTTTGAAAAGGAAAAGTGCAACCCCATTTACGTGAAAGTGCACTTAAATGAAAGGGAACTTTTGCAACTACCGGTTCACCGAACAGGTAATATCAACAAAAAAAAAATGCAGCACCGAAGCATGCTACAGTGGGGATAAGGGAATATACCTGTTTCCCCGCTGTACTGAGATCTTGGAGTTAGTATATATAAAGTAGCAGGAGTATGGAGGGCCTTTGTAATGTTTATTTTATTATTTTCTTTTTGAGATTACCGGTTCGGTGAACTGGTAGTCACGAAAGTGCACTTTCATTTAAGTGCACTTTCATGTAAATGGGGTCTTACTTTTCCTTTTCAAAAGCATGAGCTTTCGATAAGAAAAGGTAGATCCATATATTTACACACACACACACACACACACACACACACACACACACACACACACACACACACACACACACACACGTGTGTGTGTGTGTGTTTATATGTATATGCCTACGGGCAATTCAAAAGATCACCAGCTAAATTTTGGCATGTCTTTGGGATGTAGGCAGAAACTGGAGGCCTGACAAAAACCCATATGGACTCAGGGGTGTCATTCAGACTCTGCACAGAAGGTGATAAGAACTTAACTTCAGAATAAAACATTGTGGAGCAACAATGCTAACACTGTGCCACTATGACAGGGATGCTAGTGTGTAATATAATCACTGCTGGTCTGCTTAAACTGAAGCAGAAACCTAAAAGTTTATAGTTATTTTTTCAAAAGGTAATACTCTCCTACTCATGCCATGTTTAGATGGCTCATTAATTTGCTGCTCCCAATTTTATTGAGCTACTTTTTTCAAAAACATTTTTATTATGCTGTTAAAAAGCTTTGTGAAGTTGGCTAAAATTTGAAGTCTTAACATCTCAGGACCTCTAATAAACAATAATTTCTTACAAATATCACTCTCAGTGGCATACAGAGAGAAAGCCCTGGCTACTACCCTGGCAAACTGAGCTTGACTAGTGGCTTGGGTACTTGATGGTGTTGGCAAAGGGGATGGACAGGCTCATCTTTTGGGAATGTAGCGGTGAGGCCACCCAAACATACTCATACTATACCTCACAGAAGGGGTGATGAATAAAGAGGTTGGATGGGGCAGGTGTTAGACTCACCAAGTCAGCAGCGGATGGCCACCTTCATACCAAGCATGTGAAAGTAGGCACTTGAAAGGAGGGTATTGTGGGCCACTGCAATAAAGTGGTTTGCTTGTCCTCTTGCCTGGGATGGGAGGTGGGAGACCATTAAGAATACCGTTATTGTTGGGATGTTGGCAAAAACAGAAAGCACCCTGATGGCTTCCTGAATTATGCTCTCCTCAAGACAGCAACTTTCTGGTTTAAAAGCCTGCATTTGTGCTTGTTTCCTGCCTTTCCTGTAACTAGTCTAGTCCAGATACAGATTTGCTGTATCCAGGACTATTTGTAAGCTTCTGAGTGGCATCAAAGTCTGTGGTTCAATTTTTCCCTTAGATCTACTAGTTCTCTCCTCTCCTGCACTTTTACTAGCTTATTAATCTAGTACTTTGCCAGGCTTCTTGTAGCAATTATTGTAGCACACAAAAGTGCTACCAGCACTAAACATTCTACAGAGAAACAGCTCCACTACTTATTATTAATGCCCACCCCTCCAGGCATGTCTAAAGGTCAGTTCCCTGTGCTTTTTTCTATTAACCTGGTGAAATTTGGGCATCCTGAGGCAATGTAGGAACTGCCTAATGTTCACTGACAACCTTCTCCTCTTACTTCCCAACACTCAGACTTGTGAGAGATGCATTTATATATCCAAATTGGAAGCCACACACTCTCCAGCCAAGACCGGAATAGCTGGTCAAGAGGAGAAGGTCAACACTTGCACCACACCACATGGAACACATAGCCCTCCAGAACATACACCAAGACTGCCTTTACATAAAAACACAAACCACACACTTACCTTGGCAGAGGTTCTCAATACAAATCTACCCAAACAGCAGAGACCTCCAAGGCAGAAACACATTCGACCACCACAACACAGCACTAATCATGAGACACATAACTCTCCTAAACAGTGTGCCACTCAACCAAAGCCCCTAAGGCAAAACAGCATGACCAACACACTAGTCATAGATGACTTGATAGTGAGCCACACTGATGTCCCACTCACTAGGTTGAATAAGGAGAAAGTAACAGTCAACTGCCTGTGAGGCGCTAGGATCCACCACATAATGCATGCACTTGGGTCCCTCAACAACAGGTACAAATATGACAAATATGACATGTGGGTTTGAATGACCTGAGACATATCTCCCTGGACTACATGAAAAGAGACATGGAGGAGCTCTCGGATTATGTAGCCCAGGCGGGTGTGACCCTAGCCCTGAGCAGCATCCTACCATCACCCAGAAGGATACCACAGTACAAACAAAAAATGATTGATTTCAACAATTGGCTAAGTTTCTGGTGTCATTCTAAGGGGATCCAGTATCTGTCTGCCTGGGATGACATGATTGACAGACCTCGATGCTTTGACAGAGATGGCCTGCATCTGTCACCCCTGGGCTTCCGGATACTGGCTAAAGCTCTTGCCATCCCTATAGTGCCTTTTTTAGGTGGTATTCCAAAGACCAAATTACCACCATAACAGCTACAAACAAATGCAATCTGAGGGGTCATGCTGCTCAATGCTAGAAGTTTAAATCTCAAAATGCACTCACTCGAAACACTCCTTAAAATGGAAAACATCAACATTTGTGCTGTAACAGAGACCTGGTTCAAGCAGCAGAAAGCACCCCTGCACTACCAGGCTATAACTCATGCCACACCTTTCAGCCACAGAACTTAGACCAAAGCTCCAAAGGCGGTGGTGTTTCCATATTCATAAAGGATGCGCACACCTCCAGACTGGTAGCCAAACATAACGCATCTGAGATACTTCAGGTGCAGCTAACATTGGGTAAGACAGTGATTCAGGTTGTAGCCTGCTATAGGTCCCCAACCATGTCCCAAGACTCACACTCCATGTTCCTAAGTACCCTGGAGAATATTAAGGTCCAACTTAATACTTTCATACTGGGCGACTTCAACTACTCCTCCATTAAGTGGGAAAACTACTCATGTACCAATACACTTGCCCAACGTTCCTGGAATTTATTAATTCCAATGCCCTCAACCAGCTCATTCTTACCCCCACTAGAGGTAGCAACATCCTTGACCTGGTCATTACTAACATGGGCAACAGTTGCTCTACACCAATAGTCATCTTCTCCCTGGTTAGATCCGACCACAAACTAATAGGTTCATAGATTCATAGGTAGGTACTAGGCTACTGGCCCTAAGGCCTATATAAGCCTAGCCAAACAATACCTTGGCTTTTGCCACCACAGAAAATTATTTTCCTGTGCCCCTGACAAGCAGAGCCAAAGAAGTGATCCCCGGGGTGAATTTCCTATCTCTCATCCAATCATCAAGATTTTTCTTGAAGAGTGCTAATGAGGAGCTTTGTTTGATATAGATAGGTAGTTTGTTCCAGAGTATGGGAAGTCTCTGAGACAGGAATCTATCCCTCCAGCATGTTCTGTTTATTGTGGTGACAAGGTTTAGGTCCCTAGAGCGTGTAGCTCAGAGGGATTGGGATTTCTATACGTGGAGCATGTCCAACAGCTCTGGGTTTGACATAGCTTTGTATGTTAGGCAGAGATCACCTCTGAGTAGGCGATATGCGACAGAGTAAAGCTGGAGTTTTTTGAGATGGTCTGCGTAGGGCATCTGTTTAAGGCCGGTAATCCTCTTTCTGAGATATTTCTGTGGCCTTTCCAGTTGTTGTAGATGTCTTGTGAGGTACATACCAAAAGGGGCATTGTTCTCTATAATGGGTCTAATGAGTGATGAGTAGAGGGGAACAATGACCTCTTTTTTCCTGGATGAGAAACCTTTTGTGATGAGGTGTGCCACATAGAAGGATTTTCTGACTACAGTGGCGATGTGATTATCAAAGGAGAGACTACTGTCCACCTGTGTCCCAAGGTCTCTTATCACACTTTTGGTGTTAAGTAGACTACCTTCTGTGTAGTAGTTCATGGGTACAGAGTTTTTACCAAAAGGGATGACAATGCAATTTTTGGCATTGAGCATGAGGCCATGGCTTTGCACCAGGCATCTGTCTCAGTGAGGCCCTTTTGTAGGATGTCCACATCATTAGAAGATTTGATTATGGCTCCTAGTTTGCAGTCATCTGCGAGCTTTGTTAGCCAAAGACCTTCTGTGTTAGCCTGTACTTCAGAGAAGTAGATACCAAACAGGAGAGGACCTAGGACTGAACCCTGTGGTACTCCACTTGTCACTGGTCTGAAGTTGGATTTAGAGTCTGCTACTTTCACAGTGTGTGTTCGGTCAGTGAGCCAGTTGGCAACCCATCTTGTGACATAAGGATTTATACCTAGTTTAGTGAGTTTGTCTATAATTCCAGAGTGGGGGATGGTGAAAGCCTTGGTGAGATCTAGATAGGATGTGTGTACCACCTTACCCTCATCTTCAGCTTTGGTGACCGCTTCAAAGAAGTCTATCAGGTTTAGGAGACATGATCTGCCTTTTACAAACCTGAACTGGGTAGGGTCCAGAGATTGGAGATTACCAATGTCATTGTTTGTAAGTTCCATGATGATACGCTCCATAGTCTTGCAGACCAGGCTCATCAGGCTAATGGGGCAGTACTTCCCGGGGTCCGTGGTGGCTCCCCCTTTGTGGAGTGGGATAACTGTTGCTGTGCGCCATTCAGTGGGCACAAAGCCTGAGGTGAGGCTATGATTGAACATGGTACTTTGGTGGGGTGCCAGTTCATTCTGTAGTTCATGTAGAATGCAGCCTGGGATGTTGTCAGGTCCCATGGATGCCGTGTTCTTGACTTTGGAGAGTGTGTTTTTTACCTGTGCAGCCGTGATTACAAGTACTTTGCATTCTTCCGGTATAGAGATGGGCTCTTTAGGGGATGAGAGAGGGGTAAAGTTAGCACTGAACCTATCTGCCAGGATGTTGGCAATATCAGTTGGTTCTGTATATTTAGTGCCATTGTACTGTAACTCAGAGCAGATCTGAGTGTTGCCATTGAGATTCTTGACATAGCTATAGAATGCTTTGTGGTTGTCTTTAGAATCAGTGGCGATTTTGTTTTTGTAATTAGCTTTGGAGGATTTTATGAGGGATCTCAGCTTCTTACTGAGGCTGACCACAGAGTTCCTCCAATCATGGGATTTTACTATTTTTTGCAATAGTTTCTTTCTTCTGTTGTAGAGTTTGTTTATAGCAGGGGACCACCAGATTGGCTTCCTTTTTTTGGAGGATAGCATCTTGCTTCTGTTAGGGATTGCACTATCCATGCACGTGTGTAAGTGCTTATAAAGTGTAATTGTATAGGATTCAGCAGTTGTATCTCTATTGTCTGTCAGCATGGGTGTCGTGACGTTTGCCACTTCTGTCTTAAAAAGCGTGAAGTTGGCTTTGTAGAAATTTTTTACAGTGGTTTCTCTATTGGGGGTTGGGGCTAGGATGCTTGTGGTCGGAACTGACCCCCCCCCCCCCCCACAAAGGTAACCTCCATGAAAAACTTCTCCAAAGCTAACTTTGGGCTCCTAAAAGCAGAGGTGGTTAACTTCACTGTAGCCATGCAAATGGAGATCAGTTGCATAAATGCCGAATCATACACCAATGCACTGTAAGGACATGTACACAGATGCATGGATCTCATCTTATGCAATAGAACCAAGACATTCTCCTTCAAAAAAAGGAAGCCTATCTGGTGGTCCCCTGCCATAAACAAACTCTACAACTGAAGGAGGAAACTGTTGTAGAATAAGGTGAAGTCCCAAGACTGGAAAAACTCCCTTATCAGCCTCAACAAAAAATTGAGATCCCTCATCAAATCCTCTAAAGCTAGCTATGAAAACGGAATTGCAGCAGATAGTAAAGACAACAACAAGGCCTTCTATAATTATGTAAAGAATCTCCACGGAAATACCCAGATTTGCCCTGAGCTACTGCACAACGGTACCTCCTATACCAAAGCAACAGATATTACCAATATACTGGCCAACAGATTCAGTGCCAACTTTACCCCTCTCTCCTCCCTAAAGGACCAGTCACAATACCAGTAGATTGCCAAGCACCCAATATTACTGCTGCGCAGGTTAAAACAGCACTGTTCAAGGCCAAGAATACAGCTGCTGTGGGACCTGACAATATCCCTGACTGTGTTCTACATGAACTACAAAGTGAACTGACACCTCACCTGTGTGCCCTGTTCAATCACAGCCTCACCTCAAGCTTTGTCCCTACAGAATGGCGCACTGCTACAGTCATCCCTCTCCACAAAGGAGAAGCGTCTACAGACCCTGGAAACTATCACCCCATTAGCCTGATGAGTCTGATATGCAAAGCTATGGAATGCATCATCATGGACCTAATAAACAAGGATATAGGGAATTTCCAAACTCTGGATCCCGCACAGTTTGATTTTGTGAAGGATAGATCATGCCTGCTCAACTTGGTAAACTTCTTTGAGTCACTCACCAGAGCTGTAGATCGGGGTCCCTATTACGTTATCGAATTGCTGAAACTTCGAAACTGTAAACATCGAACACAGTTAATTGAAGTTTCAGCTATTTGAACTAAAAAAAAAAAAAAAAAAAGGAAAAAAAGGTCAACAGTTAAATATTTGATGTTTCATAATTTCGAATATATAAAAAACAAAAAACATAAATCAACTGTTGTAAGCAGGGGGTCAAGCTCCCCCTACACCACCCACCCCCTGCTCTTTAAATATACCAACTCCAAGATCGCACTATAATGCAGAAATGCACTATAGTGCAATCTTGGAGTCGGTATATTTAAAGAGCGGGGGGTGTGGGGGGTGCAGGGGGGCTTGCCCCCTGCTTACAACAGTTGATTTATGTTTTTTTTTTTTTTTTTTTTTTTTATGTATTCGAAATTATGAAACATCAAACATACAAGTTCAATCTTGTAGTGTTCGATGTTTCATGATTTCGATAACGTAATAGGAACCCGTTTATACAGCCTACCTTGATTTGGCCAAGGCCTTTGATACCATTCCCCACTCAGGAATCATAGAAAAATTCACTAAGCTAGCCATCAACCCATATATCACTAGGTGAGTTGCAAACTGGCTCACAGGTAGAACCCACAGTGTGAAAGTAGCTGACTCCAAGTTAGACTGCCGACCAGTCATGAGTGGAGTCCCACAGGGTTTTGTCCTGGGTCCTCTCCTGTTTGGTATCTACTTCTCTGAAGTCCAGGCCAACACGAAGGGACTCTGGCTGACAAAGTTCACAGACGATTGCAAGTCGGAAGCTATTGTTAACTACCCAAGTGATGTTGACATCCTACAGAAAGACCAACGACTGGTGTCAGAATCATGGCCTTAAGCTCAATGCCAAAAAATGTGTTGTCATCCCCTTTGGGAAAAACCCAGTTCCCATGAATTACCACATCAATGGTAGTCCACTGAACACAGAAGGTGGTATAAGAGATCTGGGAACACAGGTTGACAGCAACATCTCTTTTGACCACCACATTGCCACTGTGGTCAGAAAGTCCTATGTGGCACATCTCATTACTAAGGGTTTTGCATCCAGGAAGAAAGAGGTCATTGTCTTCCTCTACTCTTCCCTCATTAGGCCAATCATTGAGTACAATGCCCCATTTGGCATGTACCTCACTAAACACCTGCAACAACTGGAGAGGCCGCAAAAGTACCTCACAAACAGGATCCTAGGCCTTAAACATTTGTCCTATATGGACAGACTAAAAAAACTCCAACTATTCTCTGTCTCATATCGCCTACTTAGAGGTGATCTCTGCTTGACTTACAAAGCCATGTCCAACCCAGCTCTGATAGAAATGCTACATCTGAAGAAATCCCAATCCCTCCGTACCACATGCTCCAGAGACCTCAACCTCATTACCACAATCAACAGAACATGCTGGAGGGACAGGTTCATAACCTAGAGACTGCCCATGCTATGGACTAGACTTCCCATACATGTCAAGCAGAGCACCTCACTGGCCCTCTTCAAGAGTAATCTTGATGAGTGTATGAGAAATAGAAAATTTACCCCAGGGATCACTCCAGTGGCTTTACTCAACAGGGACACTGAGAACTAAGGTCGGGAGGCACAATGCCAGGGTACTCCTATGGGCTAGGCTTGTAAAGGCTCCAGGGCCATTAGCCTAGTACACACCTATGAACTTATGAACTCCAGATGAAATCCTTGAAGAGGTAGAGCAAATGGGCATTGTCTGAATGAGAGGATGCATGATGGTTAGCAGGTGCAGAGGCAAAAATAACTTAAAAATGTATTATAAAGAAGCTGTATGGGAGACACGAATGTGTGCTGAAGAGATATTGGTCTTTCTAAAATGTTACTTCCCATTTCCCTTGATCATTTATGGCTCTGATTGGTAGATTACATGCAGCTAGATATAGAAGTAGAACTTTTCTATTCCCTTTGTGTTGTCTATTATCAGAATATAACTGGGCACAGAATAAAAGATTCTAATTATCCAATTGATGTACAACAGAATGAAGTGAACAATTACTTAGAAACTGTTTAAGTCTTTTAAGGTGTTACAGAAAGCTGAAAAGATTAATTCATGTATGAAGACAAACTGTGAAAATATCATTTGACCTACTCTTGAACTCTTTCATCCTGTTACGTATATTAATTCCAAGTATTATTTTTATATTTATCAGTTGCAGCCTAAAATGAGCAGAAAATTCTGTTCTGCTTGATTTAATGATGCCCGAAGCCCACACACGGGTCAATACAAATCTATAAGGCATTACTGATTTGACATACCAAATATAACATTATGTTAGCACATATAGGATCCTCAATTAGTGTAGGCAGTGTGGAGTTCAGTGTCATTTGGTATTTCAAAAGATTCTACTTTGGATAGATGGAAATCTTGTATGGATTATGTTATATTAGTATATATTTTTTAACAAATAACTGTTTATCTGCTGATTAAATTTGCATAGGAACAGTAGCCGGGGAGGGATCCAGAAGGATATCACTCATGCACTGAACTTTCAGTAGATACTGTAAGACGATATTAACATGTATCATAACCCCTCCACAGCTGCAAATCACCATTAAAGTAACTGGGGAAGCTGCTTTCATATTGCTTAGTTGCTGGAAAATGAGAGCCATTGGAGTTTTCCCTTATTTTTCAAATAAGACTTGGGTGTCAAAGGCAAAATAATGACATTTAACCCCTTGTTGCCCCATTTGGGCTCATCAACAGGCAAAAAGCTCATATCAATATTAACACTGATCTATTCTCAGCATATGTCAGAAGTATGCAAGTATGCACTGTAAATATATATATAGTGTGTGTGTGTGTGTGTGTGTGTGTGTGTGTGTGTGTGTGTGTGTGTGTGTGTGTGTGTGTCTGTGTGCGCGCGTGCAGATGTATGTGTAAACAGATGAAGACTTTAATTGGATTCTTTCTGTTATTTCTGTTGTTTACATATTTACATATTTTTTTCACTTTTATATATTTTTGGCTAGGAGTTAAGACCACCAATCCTACCCAGGCACCAATATCCCTCCATACTCATCCCCTGCTTGGTCCCCTGAATACCCCACATCGCTTCATAGAATCCACCCCCCCCAAGGATGATTAGCCATGCTATTGATTTGCATTTGGTTGTCACATTAAAACTGAAGGATGACAGCTGAGAGCTATCAGATATCGAACCAGTGTTTGTTGACATGCTGTAACCTGCTCTTTGATCCAGAGACACAACAAAATGCAGTGTGTCAGTGTTTGGCCCTTATATGATAATGTATACTTTCACCCACCTGTACTGTCCACAGACATGTTGCTGAGACTGTGTTCAGGCAACAATTTGTGCATTTAAAACTAGCCCTCAGTGTGGTAGCTATTCCTCAAAGTATCATCTCAAAAAAGAAAAACTGGGCTGTGGCCACTCTGTTCAGTCTCCTCTACTCTGGCCATCTAGCAGTCTGTTTGTAAATCAAGGCTGAATCATTAGCTTTACACCTTGATATTGGCTGGGTAATCCTGAATGTTTGTTCTTTTCTTCTTCTCCTCTTGCGTCTCCCATTCACATCTGGATCCATTTACATTTGTGAAGCTATGCCCACTAAATCATAGGCCTCACATTATCTTCAGCCTGGGGGGTGCTATTACTGTCATTTATTGTTTGGGAAAGAATCCATCATATATTACTAGTAGTGCTGGAAGTTTTTATTTTTTTTATTTTTATTTATTCACTCATCTAGGAAGATAGACTTGACACACACATCCATTTGCAAACAAGACCTTGATAAAATACAAAGCAATATAGTAGCACAAAGAATAAAGTAAACAATATTACACACGTAGTCAACATGTTTGCTGTTTAAGCAGTAAGAAATGTCAGCTATAAAACTATGTAAAAAGCTAAATTAAAATATTTTACCATTGTACAGGTAAACAATAAATATTTGGACACTAGTATGCCTTCATTTTCTTTTTACAGTTGTACATTAGAATCAATGTTGCACCATAGATTTAGGTTGAGTGCAGGTTAATAGTGTTTATAATGGTTATGTGAGATGGATATGCAGACACAAAGCAGTAAGTATGTGCTTTATAACCCTAACAATGTAAAAGCATAACCAGAGAAGGTTTGAGGCTACCTGTGATGGATAAGTTGGGTTTTGTTGCTATATTTATGTGGAAGGGAATTCCCAGAGTCTGCATCCTACTACTGATAAAACATTTGCTTTGGGGGCAAAGTGGTAAACTAGGTTTGTAGGTTCATCTTTAAAATAGTTTTGTTAGTACATATTGAGCTATAGTGGATTCATTACCTTCCACATTTTAAATTCTCTTGTCACCCATTTCATGCTTTGCTGCAAGATGGATTTGCTGAAGTATTTACTGTATGCACCAGTACCACATTGTGAGAGCAGATGTACACTGAAAAAAAAAACCCTACATGCTACAGTGAAAATTAATAGTGCATCAAAATGCTGATTTCCATAGTGTGCTCATGTGCTTCTGTCTGTTACAGATGTTCTAATTATATAAAGTAGACAAAAGGGAAATAACATATTAAGAAGCAATCCTGGACATTTGCTGCAAAGAAATAACTGGGAATGGGGCAAAAAGGACAAATTCAATCCAATGAAATGCTATTACTTGAGCAAAAGACATAAAAAACAAACAAAAAACGTAAGTATGAATAGACTTCTCCTTGGGAAAAACTGCTATATCCTGTGGCGAGTGATGCTGTGCCATTGTTCTACAATCCATATATGCTCAGCAGAGCCTACTTGCACCTGTGACAGTTTTTTTTAAGAGAAAACCATTGACTGTATTACTTGGTGGCACAATAAAATAAATAGCAGCCTGTTAATTAGTATGAAGGACAGAGACCCCTCAGGAAATAGAGAAAGATAAGCAGTTGAGTAGTGCATTGTAAATTGTGCTGCATAAGATAGTGATTGTACCACACATACACTGGGAATGCAACTCATCAAGAAAAGAGAGAAAAGTGACCTAAATGGACTGTAAGGAGATGGTAGGAAAATAGTCCAAGTGGAAATGGATAAATCATAGAGCAAAAAAAGGTGGTGTGTAAAATTAGATGATAAAGTACAAATCTGGTTGAATAAACCAGGAGAATTAATATAAGTTAAATAATAAGGTCTTGAGCTATATAAGTCTGATGAAATTTTATTTGATAAAGTTGAAAACAGTAGCTGGTGAAGTGAATAAATTATTTTCTTCGCAAATTTGTAGTAACATTTGCTGTTTGTTTTAAGTCAGTACTTAACTGGGCATTAATCCCTACATCTCTTGATGGGTTGCCAACTGGCTTACTGACAGAACCCACACTGACTCCAAATCCAGCTCCAGACAAGTGACAAGTGGAGTACCTCAGGGTTCAGTCCTGGGACCTCTCTTGTTTGGCATTTACTTCTCTAAAGTAAAGGCCAACACTAAGGCACTCTGGCTAACAAAGTTTGCAGATGACTGCAAACTGGGAGCCATTATTGAATCCCCAAATGATGTGGATACTCTACAAAAGGGCCTTACAGAAACAGATGCTTGGTGCCAGAGCCATGGGCTCAAGCTCATTGCCAAGAAATGTATAGTTATCCCCTTTGGGAAAAAACATGTACCCGTGAATTATCACATAGGTGGCAGTACACTAAACACCGAAAGTGTGATAAAAGACTTAGGGACACAGGTGGACAGTGGTCTCACCTTCAATAACCACAGCACCACAACAGTCAGGAAATCCTTCTATGTGGCACACCTCATCACTAAGGGCTTTTCATCCAGAAAAAAGGAGGTCATTGTCCCACTGTACTCATTCCTCATTAGACCCATTATAGAATACAATGCCCCATTTGGTATGTACCTCTCAAGACATCTGCAGCAACTGGAAAGGCCGCAGAAATGCCTCACTAAAAGAATCACAGGCCTAAAGCAGATGCCCTATGCTGACCACCTTAAAAAACTCCAGCTATACTCTGTCGCATATCGTCTACTCTGAGGCGATCTCTGCTTAACATACAAGGCCATGTCAAACCCAGAGCTGTTGGACATGCTACACTTAAAGAAATCCCAATTCCTCAGAGCCACATGCTCCAGGGATCTAAATCTTGTCATCACAATAAACAAAACATGCTGGAGGGATAGGTTCCTGACCCAGAGACTCCCCAGACTCTGAAATAGACTGCCCATACATGTCAAGCAGAGCGCCTCTTTGGCCCTCTTCAAAAGGAACCTTGATGATTGGATGGGAGAAAGGAAATTCACCCCGGGGATCACGTCAGTCGCCCTGCTAGACAGGGATCCAGGGAAGTAAATAGTGTGGGAAGAAATAGCCAGGGAATAATGGCTAGGCTTGTATAGGCCCTAGGGCCAATAGCCTAGTACCAGCCTATGAACCTATGAACCTATTTACTTATTCACTGTTTGAAAACAAACAGGAAAATTATGTGCTAACTGTAATGATAGATCTGTAAGAAGTCTCATCTTTGGTAATGATGCCCATGTCCTTTGAACCATTTACCCACTAAAGTGCCACCCCCACCATGTGGCAGACATATTCATGATAACAGTTGTTAGCAGGTTTGAAGCTAAAAGAGATTAACTGAAATGAGATTTACTGAAATGAGGTGGGGTCTGATTTAACTGCCAGGACAGAGAAGAGTAACAAGCTTTGCAAATCTAAATGGGATGGAGAATAGTATCGAAATTCTGAGACCACTGAACCCTAATGTTTTACTGATGGACCATCACAAGGAGACTTAAATGAGAATCCATAAAGAATTGTGCTACCATCAAGCCCTGGTTTTTGAGTCATGTTAATGTTGGATGGACTTGGAAGTTTTAATGACAGGCACTACTTGCTGAAGGGACAGTATCCTCTCATAAGGCAAAAAAGCAGAAGCAACCTATGAAGACTACAGTTTGAACACAATGAAGACGGGACAACACCCTATGATGACTACAGTTTGAACAAAATGAAGATGGGACAACACCCTATGAAGACTACAGTTTGAACACAATAAAGATGGGACAACATCCTATGAAGACTACAGTTTGAACACAATAAAGATGGGACAACACTCTATGAAGACTACAGTTTGAACACAATAAAGATGGGACAACATCCTATGAAGACTACAGTTTGAACACAGTAAAGATGGGACAACATCCTATGAAGACTACAGTTTGAACACAATAAAGATGGGGCAGCATCCTATGAAAACTACAGTTTGAACATAATGAAGATAAGACAACATCCTATGAAGACTACGGTTAGAGCACAATGAGGATGGGACAACAGCCTGTGAAGACTACATTTTGAACATGGTAAAGATGATACTTTATAATGATTACTATCACTCTCAGATAGGAAAAAAGGATGAGCAAAGACACCATCCCTGCAGCCTGAGATGGGTTGTAACTACAGGCATACATTTGTTGAATACCCTGGGCAGAGATTGGGCCAAATGCTAGAATATGGAACTGTTAATGACTGATTGTATCCAGAAACAGTTGAATCTTCCATGATTCCTTGTACATGTTGATGTGAAAGTATGTATATTGGAGGTCTAAAGTGCATATTCAGTCTCATGTTGACAGACATGGCAGGATGAACTGCACAGGACCATTTCAAAAGTTTCTTTCACAATAAAATTATTTAGGCTACTGAGATCCAAAATGTGCTTCAGGTCATTGGTTTTCCTGGGTCTCAAAAATAATCTGGAATATTATTCTGAGACTTACTGGGGTAGTAGGACCTCCTGGGTTACTTTTGTGAGGAACATTTGTATCTCCATCCAATAAGTTTTAGTATGGTGAGATATCTGGCCATGGTAAGGATGGAATATGAGGCAGGTGAGAGATGGGATGACATAACCCTTGCATACAAACTCCATGACATACTTTTCACTGAAAATCTTTTTCCATGAGGCCAAGATGGTCACCTGAGTGCAATAGACTTCAGTTGCTATGTACTATTAAAAGGTTTTTGACATTAATTTACTATCCATTTTGAATCAGTCAGTGCCTGAAGTGAAGGAAAACATGTATTTTGTCCAAGGTCAACTTATATAAGTACAAAAATGTATATTTAAAAAAAAATAATCTTGTCAGAACATATATCATGAGACCATTTGAAGGATATCAAGGATATCATTTTCCAAAATTAGTGAGTAAAAGACCATCTCTACAAGAAAGAAATTCCAGAAACTACTGTCATCCTTACAATAATTTTCATTAAAATACAGTGAGGGCTCCCACGACCTTCTCGAGTGATGTCAGTGGTTTTTGTGAGATCATTAAAAAGAATTAGGGTATATTGGAAGTGTGTGAGGAGGTTAAAAAGGTGGTTAGTGAGAGGCCTAGGTTTTCATTTAGGAACAATCTTTCACTGAAAAGACAGTTATGTTATAGGTAAGGGAGCCCGCAGGATTTTTTGCAGGGGCGTGCAAACCCAGACCCCTCCCACTTAGCCCCACCCATGCCCCACCCACGCAGCCATTCCAGTCTCCCATTTCTTGGCCATTTCTCCCCAGTTGCCATGAACACTGTTCAAAACTCAGTGTGCATACCGTTGTATGCTTTAATTCTACGATTATTACAGATATTTCGATTTAATTTACAACTTTTATTGCAAATTTTATAGCACAAACACTGATAAACATTTTTAAACAAAGTGATAGTCTTACAATGAAAACAGACTTAGCATAAAAACTTCTCTACCTTTGAAACCCACATTCACTAAAACAGCATTGAAACCCACATTCAAAGAAAATGCATCTGACCAGTGATGGGTTAAGTTTACTGTTGGGCTGTTTTCAAATCATAGGCCCCTTGCACACATTTTTAGGACCATGAAAAAGTTCTTTCATTCACCTTCCTGACTCTATTAATTATAATAAATAATAATCAAATTATATCCCTTGCATAATTCAGTACCACTTGTTAGTTTTAAATTTGTAGTTTTGAACATTTTTCCAATAAGCAATGAAACAAAACACATGAACCAAAAATGACAAACTGCTCAATTCAGAACTTTTCAACCATAAAAGGCTACTCAGAATTCTGTCATTACAATCCACCAATATCAGTCAATATGCACAATCTTGCAGAAGTAAAAGTCATCTGAATAATTCTACATTAAAGAGATCTGAAACTAATGACAAAGTTGTTGCTAGAAAACAACTTTATATTTCAGTGTTTCATCTACAAATTCAGTGTCTACTGCCCTTGAAGAATAAATTGCCTATGTTAAATTAAAAAAATGGTAATCTGGTATATTGCAATAGGGAATGGGTGGCAAGCTGAAAAACAGGTACTTAGTTACTAGGCATCTCATCTAAAGGAGGACATACTCAGGACTGCAGCACCCCACCCCCTTCAAATACAAATCTACATGCTGTGGGAGTTGAACTTCCAGCTCTCTGCATCAAAGTGCAAGTTTTCTACCTGCTACTAGCACTGCTTTAAAATTCTATATCTCAATAGTGATACCATTTGCTAAACAAAACAGTTGCACATTTTAAGCATACTTAGCATGAGCAGCAGTAAACTTCTCTTCCTTTGATGCTAACAATTCCTTGAAAATGCACTTGAACATAAATTCCATCTGCTAACTCTGAGCATTTTGCGGTCTCTCACACGCACACACACACACACACACACACACACACACACACACACACACACACACACACACACACACACACACACACACAAAACCTCTCAATTTCGAAGCACAATAAATCTGAACAAAGCTGGGGACAAAGACGTAAAAATAGGGACACATTTGGAAAGTTGCTAGAGTAACAGGATTTGTATTAGAATGCATTTTCTGAAGGATATTAAGTCTGAAACTCAGTGATTTGTCAAAAAAACAGATTTTTTATAAAGAACAGACCAAAAATATAAGGCAAAAATCTGGACATTCTGTGAAAATCTGTACAGTTGTGAAGTATGACACACATACATCCCCCTACCTCCTTAGAAAGTGGATAGAACTACAACGTTTGCATTAGTAAGCATTTTCTGAAGATATGAAGTCTAAAACTCAAATGTCTGCCATTATTTTCTGACTTCACTCCTCAATGATTTGCAATTAAAACACAATTTTATGAGAAACAAACCAAAAATATGAGACAAAAATCTGGGTAATTGCAAGGTATGACCCCCCTGCCCACACACACTCCCCCCTACCTCCCTCTTACAAAGACATACAGACACACACCCCTACACTACCCTTTTACAAAGACAGGTACTTTTCCATTATTGGGGCAACACTTATAACACAGTAGCATGCACGCAAGTAGCAAAAAAGCCTTTCATTGCTTCAGTTGTCAAGACCTTGCGCTGAATTCATACAGGTCAGGGGAAAAAAAGAAAAAAAATGTCTGGTTGTAACTGTAGTATACAGGTTACTTCTACATTTTTATTTCGGTCATCTTTATGTGTACATTTTACATTGTGTTTTACTAGCAAAATGTAGACATTCTACGAAATAAAAAAAGTGATTTACATGGATATAATCCGTGCCTGCTTTTGATAACTTTTGTAACTAATAACTGTAAGCTCTGAAGAAACATTCATGTGACTCACTTGCTGAACTTTATACTGGCTGTGCCTTAGTCTTGCACTTCTCTAGTATACTATAAATGTAGAGACACAATGATCTTTTATGTGCTTTTTGACAAAGCTTCCATTTTCAATGTATGCAAGTGTTAATATATCTGTCAAGTATGTTCTCCCACCTGCCATCTCTTTAGTCCCATTATGCCGGCATTTTTGAATTCTGCTTTAAAAGACTGCAGATTTAGTGACCCCTACTGACCATAACAAAAAAAATCAATTCTTCTCAAAATGTCCGGAGGAGGAATATAAAGTGCCTATACCATTATTATTTCTAAAGGAAATAAGGTAGTGAAGCTGTTGGTGCATGCATTCTGTCAATAATGTAGTGCAAAACTAGCAAACTGTTGAAGTATCTATACTAATAAAATGATTGACCTATTTACAGAATGCTTAATTTTTGAATAGTTTACAGATGCAGTGGACCACCGAAGCCCCTTTTCCCTCATGAGCAAATTACAAAAAAATGAAGGTGAAGACACATTCAAAATGTAAATATGTTTGTCTTATAAAGTGCCTTATATAACCTTATAGTGTGTTTTAGCCATGAGCAACTGCTTCAGGGCTAACCGATGTGTGATCATTGCTTGCGCAAGCATTGTAAGTGTTGCCCCGTTAACAGAAATGTACCCAAAGACACACACACACACACACCCCTACCTCCCTCTTACAAACACACACACAGACCTACCTATTTCTTACATTTACAGACACCTACCTTTACCTTCCTACTTCTTACAAACATGCATATATACCCCTAAAACAAAGCGCTAACCTTTAATAAAATACTTGGAGTTACAGTATGCTATTTGCTGGCCGTTTTTGTTTTTATCACAATGAAACTTGAAGTGACACTGAACTGGCAAACCTTGACAACTTACATACCTACTACATACTTCTTACATACACGCCTACACACCCCTACCTATTTCTTTCACACAGACACACCTCTTAAACACTTACACACACACACACACACACACACACACACACACACACACACACACACACACACACACACACACACACACACACGCACACACACACCTACCTCTCACTTGTACCTTGGTCTGCAGTCCAAACATCTTCGGGAATTCAAATTTTGCGCGGGAGCAGAAGATAAAGGCAAAACCATCGGTCGCACAAACTTTCTGCGTCTGTGCAATTTGAAGCAAAGGGAGTTCTTAAAGAACGGCCATAAATAAAAAAAAAAGTTTTTTTTTTTTTAAAGAAAATTAATCTCCCAGTCAGACAGTTCCAGGGGGGTGCAAGTGCACCCCCTTGCACCTGCCTGCGGGCGCCCTTGGTTATAGGTCAGGAATGACTAGGACATTCCCTGTCTCACAAAGACATGGTACGTACCCCTGCAGAAATTGCACTGCCTGTGAATATATGTACACAGGTACGAGTTTTAGACATCCACAGACAGGAGTAATGGTAGATTGCAAGTTTTATGCAGACTGCAAAACTACGAATGTGATTTAGTTTAGTTTTTGTGAGGTCTGTTTTGTGTTCTACATAGGTAAGACTAATCGATCTTTGAAGGAAAGTATTTGTGAATATGTTGGAGACATCATGAACATTAAAGAGAGCAGTGCTTTAGCACGTCATGTCAGAGTCAGTGGGCCCCAGCACCATTTTAATTTTTTTGTGTTGTTAGAAATTGTGAGAGATAACATTAGAGGGAGTGATATTAGGAATAAGACTAAGCTGGCTGAATTACATTGGATTACATTTTTTAATGCAGTAAAGACACCAGGAATAAATGACATGGTATCTATTAAACTGTTGTTGTGTGCACAGACACTCCCCCATTGATGTTTATATATCTTTATGTATTAAAAAAATTTGAGATGTGTGGTTCTAAGTTGCTGTATTTCCTTTGTAAAATTTTTACTAAGTGCTGATAGTGTGTTAGCATTGTATTGGTCTGTGTGTCTTTAAGAGGATGGAGTTTAAATTAATTAATTTGACTAATTGACTGCTTTTAAATAGGGAGAAGATTGCTGCTGTTACTTGAGTCTGAAGAAGTGGCTGCTAGGCCGCGAAAGTGCTTACTCTGTGTTTATATAAAAGTTTTACATTTTTTCCTTCAGACATGGTGATTCTGTTCGTTTTTTTGTTTTATGTAATTATGTTAAGCATATATAGATAGTAGTTTATAATGTAATGTTTATTTGGAATGCATATATGTTGAATAGATATATATACATTTTTATACAAAGAGGAAATATGCCTCAATAAAAATATATAAATGTCCTTAGCTTCACATAAATAATGGGTTGTAAATGCTCCAGATATTAGTGCAAATGCCACATTACCTTACTTATATAACGTGAACAGTCTTGAAAAAGCTTGAACAGTCTTGAAAAAGCTAAAAATGAGAGTGTTGGGGAGAGTTTGAAATCTAACAGTTAGTGCAGTGGATTGAAACTGTGAACTGTTGACAAGTTGTTTCTTGTGGTACAGTGTTTGATTCCTGCAGCTTTTATGTGCTTACCATGTGACTCTGAGTAGGTTACTTAACTGGACAATGCTCAAGGGCTTTTGGGAAACTGGGATAGTCTCCTCAATTGTCTACTTCAGTGCATACCAGGGTAGCTACCTATGAACCCAACAATTAAACTTATGTTTAAATTGGTACACTCTACTATATGATAATAAGGGAGATGAAATCAAAATAGATTTTCTTTCTTTTTAACTATAGTAATTTAGATAGTTTGCTTTACAAAATACTTAAAAATAACCTATACAAAACATTTATTTGATTGATAGAAGCACTGGGAACTAACGTCGGGCGGCACGATGCCAGGGCACTTCTGTGGGCTAGGCTTGTAAAGGCTCCAGGGTCATTAGCCTAGTACACACCTATGAACCTATATGTGTAGTAGTTAAACAATTTAAAGTAAGGGGAACTAGCACAATTGAGTGTAAGATAATAAAAATAGTAGCTTGAATGGGATTGGGTGGCCACAGTGGATGGGTGGCTGTGGTAGTGCAACAGTTAGCATTGTCGCTTCACAGCAAGAGGTTCTCTAGTTTGTTTCTTGGCTGGGTGTCTTCTATGCAGAGTCTGCATGTCCTCCCTGTGGTCACATGGGTATCCTTACAGGTGATCTGTTTTTCTCCCACATTCCAAAGGCATGCAATTGGTGGATTGGACACTCTAAATTGGCCATAGGTGTGAGTGTGTGAGTGAGTGGTACAGATGAACTACCATGGCAGGGCTTGCCACCCAGTGGTGTAAACCTGGCTCAATATGATTGTCACTTCTGAAGTGGCAACCCTGACCCCATGTGCAAAATGGGAAAAGGGGTTGAGGATGGATGGAGGAATTTGAATGGGATTTCTGTTTAAACTAGGAACCTAAAGTTCCATGGAAGGGAACTGGATTATTTGAAGTTATCTTTAATATTGTTAAGTCTTTTTTGCCCCATGTCAAATAAAATGATCATTCAGGAAATATACTTTTTTTGTTTTCATACAGATGTTATTCTAAGGATATGGATTATTATGGAGATCATAGAAAAGTAATAGCAATATTTGTGGAACTGATATAAAATGTCCTCTTTCAAATGTGTTTCTTTAAATGTAAATCATCTCAAATGTGGCTATAAGAGAAACAGTTTGTTTAAATACTTACTAATGTAGAACATGCAGGTGTTTTTTGCAAGAAACTAATTTATTGCAAGATGATAATAAACACAAAGGAATACACAGTATTAGCAAGTTCTAACTTTAAGAAGAGTGAAGGAGGACAACAATCTTATGGAGAAATTTAATTAAAAGTCCAAAGGTTATTGACTTGTACAGTGATGACAAAGTTATAATATATATGTTCTTTACAGAATATAAAAATAATCTTTTTTAAAACAAGTTGACCTTTATTTCCAAATCATCCTTGCAATCTAACATACCGTGCAATTTTCATGTTCCACTGACCTTAATTTTACTCTGATTAGTCTATTTACACTAAGGCTGGTGCTCACATAGAAAAAAAAGTAAGCATTAAGGAGTACGGTAAAATGAATTTTATCTTACTCAATTACTTTGTATATACATTGAGAAGCCACTTGCTCCTCTTAACCTTTACTCCATCTCTTCTTTGGTCACTAACAGACCTATGTACATGGGAGTATGGTCATTACAGTGAAGGGTTAAAACAGAAAAGCACATAAGCTCAGCCACAGAAGGTTGAAACTCAGAACAAAGCTATGTGCTACAGGCTTTTTAACAGTACTAAAAAGTCAGTAGCATGTTTATCAAGATCACAATAAAGCTGTTTTTTTTTTCCTCACCCCACTGCAAAGCGATCTTGCAGTTGGTATATATAAGTAGAATCTACAACAACTAAACTGGCTATAACTAAAAAATACGCTATTACTCTCCCAACTTACCTTTGTTCATAGGATATTTTACCAACCAAAAAATACCGCTATACTTTCTGACCTTATTTCTCCCTATTCTAACCTAAATTCATTACGCTCCTCTAATAAACTTCTTGTTAAGTTAACTAAGTCCAATAACATAGCAGGTGACTCACTGTTCTCCAACACCATAGGTAAATACTGGAATCTTCTACATACCACTCTAACTTCTACTTCGTCACCCTTCCTCTTTAAACAAAAGCTCAAACAACATCTAAAAACATTCTGGCTATGCCCATGCATCAATCTCGACTAATCTTATGATTCTTCTAATTACTCTTCTCTTAATCACCCTCTCTTACCTCTCTCTACTCACTCCCCTTGAGTAGACAATCTCTAAAACACCCTTGTTAATTAGCCTCTGATATGAATTAATATAGAACTCTGTATGGTTTATATTTACTTAATCAATTATACTCTTCATGTATGTTTTACTAAAGTATAACTCCCCTATCTTGTACTGTAAATAAAATTAGAGTAAATGTCCTTCCCAGTATATATTTTCAACTAGCATAATCTAGATTGAACCTTATTTCTGTTTGTATTTTACTAACTACTTACTTTCTTTATGTAAATGACTTGTTTGTATTAACTTCAATGTGGAGCTTTTCTCCCCGGGCCTCTGCTGAAAATGGAAAAGTATCCAGTTGGACTAGCCCGGTAAACAAATGTAAAATAAAAATAAAAATAAAATAAAGTAGTAGGGAACATGGGGGGGTGCACAGGGGCTTGCCCCCTCCACAAAGATTCTGGTTTGTATGGTTTCAATGTCCATGTTTTGACCTTCTGTGGTCAATCTTCTGTGACTGACTATTTTAAGAATTCACTGTAATGAATGTATATTGGAATGTAAACGTCATCCTCCATTAAAGCTTTATACATTATTAGTCTGATCCTTATTTTTTACCCTTGGTTCAGTAGTTTCCTTCTCAGTTCTATCTGTTCCTCTTACCTTTCCTCTCACTTATCATGAAGTTTTCTTTCTTTCTTTCTCTCTCCCTCCCTTCCTCTTTGCCCTTTTCCTTCCACCTCTACTTCTTATCTATCTTTCTTATTTTTCATACATTTATGCCATTTTACCCTGTGTTTTTTCTTTCCCTTCTCTCCTGCCTCCCTACTTTCTTTCTCTTCAAATTGTCTGATTATCTCTACCAATTCTTCCAACTTGGGTGGTTCTCAATTTTTCCATTTTCTTGTTATTAATTTTTTTCTTAAAGTCACAATCAGTCCCACTAATTCCTTAACCTCTACAGCAATCTCTTTCTGATAGTCCAGCATTAAGAGTTTTTGTGATAAACTGACCACACCCAGGAGTCTGTCATTGAGTATTGCCTGCAGTTCTCTTTTATGATTTTCTAACACTTTACAATTTTAAGATATGTATGGCCACATGCCCCCTTTCTTTCCCCATACCTCCAACGTGTGTCTTCCACCCCTGCAAACATCCTAGTTACTCTAGATGGGATATAAAATACTTTTTGCAGGCACTTCCAAGTGAAAATTCTATATTTGCAGGCTTTAGTAATACATCTGGACAATCTTAATATTCCTCCATACTAGGGTGTTTCATGTATATATGCAAACATTTTTTTTTTTTTGATTTTCTGTTCGCATATCCCCTGATTTCATGAGGCTTGGTAGGACAAAGAACCATGTAAAATTTAAAGCCTTAAACACTTAAGTTAAGTGACAGCTCAGTGCACTTTAATTCTGAGATTTTTTACATTTTTTTTCCAAATTGCACCAATAGAAATGAAATATATTCACAAATCAGAACACAAATGGCAATTATCAGTTTCATGCTGCACGTGAAATGTCTGCTTGTAATTCTGAGCAACACAAATGTCAGTTTAGGAAAAAATAAGCCTAATAAAAATTAACAACATTCATAGGTAGTAAGCTCAAGTTTATAGTACTATAGTGTCTTTTTAGTGTTTCTTTGATTTTCTGTCGATGGTGTTCAATGATCTGATATACCAGCTTTCATTGCTCCTCATTGTGAGTCAGCACTTGACAGAAGTCAGTTCCTAATTTGACTGCTCGTTCGGCACACTCGTTAACAATTCGCAAAGCTGTAACAGTTTGCTTTGCAATGATAAAGTCAGGCATGTCACTCCATGCTGCAGGACCAGCTGTTAGGAAAGATGGGTTTATGTTGACACCAGTGAACAGGTTCATTGATTGTTCTGTTGCGAAATCAGATACGGTCATGCCCTGGAAACTGGCAACAGCTTTTGCATTGACTATTCTTAGATCTTCCTTACTGGGTGGCTTTTTTTCAAGGCTTCAATAATGTGCTGTTTCTCTTCGTTCCACACTCAATCTGAGAACAAGGACAGTGCTATCAGATCTTTGCTCAAATACCAAAGGTGTCCCTTGAGCTTTCGCAAAGCAACTTGAGCCATCTGGTTGTCTATGACCATAAATGACTCCAGTGTCTGCAAAAGGCAAAGATCATTGAGTGAAGCATTGCAAGTGTCAGTAGCTGAAAATCATGCCTTAACGTACACTGTCACTGTGAAGAGGCAGATTCGGAGAAAAGCCTGAATTTCATGTGCAGTTAATTTAAACTGCTCCCAGAAGGAATAGATGTTAAGGCAGTATATGTCTTTTGCCATCCACCTGGCATGATGGTATGCACCAGGTGGACTGAAAGCAAATGCTTCACCATGTGGTTTGTCATTGAGGATGAGCAGTGATAGCTTGAGAAATTCAAGGTAGTCATAACGAGGCTGTGTTTTGCACATCAGCTTGTCTCACAGTAGTGCAACAACCTCACTTCACTTCTCAGCTAGTCAGTGTTTCTCACAGTCTAACAGGCATCCATTACCTCCAGTTTCCTTAACCAGTGGTGCGTATGCATTCAAGTCAAGAAGTTTCCAGTATTCTTTAAATATTCTAAAAACTGCTATTTGTGGTCCAGAAGATGGGAAGAACATGTCAAACACTGCAGTAGAAATAATTTCTAAAATGTGATGTCTGCATGGTAAAAACAAGAGTCGTTTCTAAAATGCTTGCTGAATCACTGTGCACATCAGAATTGCCACTGGTAGTATCAAAGCATAAACTGGCTAGCCATTCTGGAACACCTGGCCAGCTATGCAATGTCTGTACCATTGCTTGTCCCATCAGCTCACCAGTGGCTGATGGAAGTTAGAGTATGTCCAGCAGTTTTTCAGTATTTCGACCTGTAACAACAATTGACATGTAATCAGCAAATTCTCCATGACCTTGAGTTAACATGTATGCACTTCTGAGGAAGTTTGTCGTGAGGACAAATGAAAAGTGCTTCAAGTCACTGTGGATTAAAATTTTGGTTTCTACTACCGAGCAGTGTCTGTTTTTGGTTCACCTTGAGTTAACAGCTTCCCATCAAAATGTGCTACAAGGGGTATTGATGGTTGAAACTGCTCTTTACTTTCTCAGCAATGTATTGTCGTGCAGCTTGCCTTGCTCTGTGTATTGAACTTGTGGACATGACTAGATCAATTACATCAATGCCAACTGTTTGCAGTGCTGGTGCAACAATATGCATTGCTTGACGAGAAGTTATTCTTGTGCGGTCCAAGCTGGCAACAAAAAGAGGATCATCCACCAGTCGTCATTTTTTTCAGCCAATCCTATATCTACTGTGCTCACGTCTTTGACAGGCTGTCTACCAGTTACTAAATTCTGGTGGTATTTTGACATGTTTGCTGCTGCATCAGCTTCATCATAATTTCATGTTCACTACTGTCTTCTGCCTCTGTCAGCTCTCCAGCTTCTCTGACTGTTTCCGTCAGCTGTTCTTTATCTTTGCATTTCATTTCTTCCTGTAGTTGTTTTTCCTTTCTGTCCATTCGTTTTTTGAATTCAATGTTCTCTCAAGTAAAACTGACTGGAGATAGATAAATACAACACTGGAATGCAATTAGCGGTACTGAAACAGTGTGATTTTTTTACATGCTGTGAGCTGTCACTTAATGAAATCAGACAATTCTAATTTTTGCATATATACACAACTCACCAAACCTCACATTTTAGAAACCTATGCAAAATGATTAGAGAAAAACTATTTTTTTGAAACACCCTACTCCACACTCTCCATCCTTAATGCTTGTGCCCAAGTCTTGCTCCCACGGTGTCTTATACTTTTTGTTAGCTTTAGCAGTACCTCCTCATATTTCCTTCATTTTGATTTTCTCCAATCCCTTCGATGGCCTTCCTTATATTTTTCTCATAATGATCTCACATGTCAGATTTTGCTTTTTCCCTTCCGTGTTCCAGTCTCTCATTACTTTCTTTCACCTGTTCCCTTTGAACTCCCTGGTACTCCCATTCAAGATTATTGGCCAGCTCTTCTCTGATCTCCTCCCATGTTTTTATTCTATCTGCCAGTGTAATTTGAGGCCAATACCTAACTCACTCATGTTTTGTTTTCTACCTCTACAATTATTTTTAGCTTCCTCATCCTTTTGTAAACCTCATGTTGTAATGAATTTGTCCCCTCATTTTTTCCACCATAGATCTAACCAGTTTGTAATAAGCACACCTTTAGCTTCTTTCATCCATTCTAATTGCAGATTTTTTTGCCTGGGGTTTCTAACAGTAAATCTTTAATATTTCTTCATGTTTTCAAGGCTTCTTCCTTCTCTGAGATCAACTTCTTTTAATCTGACTTGCATTTTAGGTTTACTAGCCTCAATACATTTGATATTAGGCATGATTGTAAGAAACTCCCAAGCCTCTTTTTTCACTGGTTCTATTACCCTGACCTATGCTATTCTTGGCATCTACCCATCACTGACATACTTTAATTAGCTATTTCACTTTTTTCAATAACTCTGTCCCAGTCAGTGTTCAACAATTCTGCCTTGAGTAGATAAATTGTGGGGTTATACACATTTGCAGTACCCTTACTCTTTGATATATATATCATCTTATAGCTCTCAAATTCTGTATTTGTTCCTTACTTTATAATTAGTTTTCTCATACATGAATTTCACTGACTTCTGTACTGTATCCCCTATCTATATTCCTTTGTATTTAATTTCCTCATCCAACTCACCCCCTCTTCTCTTGCTTCTCCTCATTGCTTCTCCATTGGATTAACATAACCTTTGTTTTGTCCTTTATTTTGTATCCTGAACTTTTACCAAATTTACTTAACAATTCCCACACTTCCTTAAATCTTCTTTCTGATATTTCTTGGAAAAGAGCTTCTTCCAAGAATATTCATCTTACTGCCTTTATGTATACATTTGGGGGGGGGTATATACAGGAGTTATAGAATACTTATTTCCTTCTACTGTGCCTTTAATCTCTGCATGCATTCCTCTCTTGTCTTCTATCTTTCCTTCAATCTCCTGAGGCTAAGTTTTCAATATTGCCATCCATTTCTGCTTTTTATTTCCCCATGATGCAGTAGCCAGTTTATTGTATCCCTACTCCTTGATCTTTTTAATGTCTTTGATTGAGAGACATGTTTCCTGAATTGTAATTACCTATGCTTTTGTTAGTCTGATGTACTCCATCATTCTCTCTCTCTTCTATTTCCCCTACAAACCCATTCACATTCCATGATCATATATTAATTTTCCTTCTCCCATGATTTATTTTCCTCCTCCTCTCTGCCTCCTTACTACTGACCAATTTGTCTTTTACCACTTGTTTCCCCTAGCTTTCTAATATTTTTGACTATTCTGCCATCTCCTACTTCAGCCACTTTCACTTCTATCTTGGAGCAGTTATTTTAATGTCTCTCCCTTACTTCCAGTGATGCCCCTCTCAAATATATATTAACTGTATTCAGATTTACAGTTTCACCTTCCCTTTTCTGTGTGAGTCTAGTCACACTTTACCCTCGATGTCTTTCATAACCATGGCAGTGCATGTTATCCATTAAGGTCTCTCAATACCTGTGCAAATATGATTATTGCTATTTGACTTCTGATCTTTTGTTTCCTACCTTCCATTCTCTCAACTCCCCTTTTTGCATGTCTCCTCATTCATTGTGACCCCTCCATTTTACTTCCTGAGTAACTCTTCTAGTAGCCTCCTTTCCATTCTTTTTGAAGTCCAAATCCTGCTTTTCATCCACTCTGGTTTTCTTGATTGTTTCAGTGCTTAAATAATTAAATGCTTTCCCTTCCCAAATCCCTCCTCCTTCTTTTTTTATTGCTTCTGTCCTGTAATTAATTTATTTGATATTTTTAACTGTGACCCCTCTCTCCTCCTTAGTCCCATGGCCTACTTTGTCTCTAGTTCATTCTGACTTAGTGTTCTCCCCTATAATCCCCATTCTACTTGATGTATCCCTTTCCAAGGGTCAGTCCATACTGCATATGGCTGTTGGGCCATTTATACCTAACTTTGCCTCCATTGTCCTCATACCTCTCAACCATACTGAATGCCTTGGTATTTACAGGTTTTGAGGCGAAAATATTGGGGGGCCACGAATTTCAGAGTGGCCCCTTTAATTTCCGAATTTTCTGCTCTTTTTTTTTTTTATTTCTTGCTGATGTCATCACGTGCAGGGCATGTGTGAGGATATCATCATTGTGAGCAGACTGCCAGCCTGTCGGAATATGGCTGAGCTTGATGGGGTGTGTACTAAGTGTGTTTACCAAGTACACATGCACTGCAACCAAGCCGTTCATGGTTAATTCGTGTATGAGCCGAGATAGTTATAATGCAGAGTGCACTAGGCTATAGCAAATATGCAGCAGACCAGCAGCCACTCATCATCAGTTGGACAGTGTGGATTCGTAGCACAGACTTGTACCAGTCCTGTCCAGTGTCACAAGATGAAAAAATATAACAGCAGCAGCACCACCAGTTCCTCCCCTGGCTCCTTCAGGTGCCATACTATACCAGGCATAGCAGCCATGTAAAGAAAGAGAAGAATTAAGAAAAAGCAATCTGGGTGGCTGTTAGTGTTTTTTTTTTTTTTTCACGTTCAGGAAAGAAAGTAAATCTTTGCAACATGTTGTGCAGATGTGTGTGTGTGTGTGTGTGTGTGTGTGTGTGTGTGTGTGTGTGTGTGTGTGTGTGTGTGTGTGTGTGTGTGTGTGTGTGTGTGTGTGTGTGTGTGTGTGTGTGTAAAACACCTTCATTTTTTAAGGCTCTGAAACTATGCAGCAGTTTTCCAAAAAACAAATATTTGTTCTGTACATTTTGTAAAATTTGATGTATTTGCTGCACCTTAACTGAAAAAAAGAAAACTACAGGTTTTGTAGAGTTTTTACAGCTACTATGGGAGTTCTTATGAAAATTGACTCTGTTCATTATTCTCTTGATATTTCATAGTTTTTGTTGTCCTGTTTCTATAATGTGCACTGTTCTAGACAAAATAATATATTTTATGAAGTGACTGATTTGATGCCATTTATAGTCAAGCAGTCGAAGCTGAGTCCATGGTTAATAGTTCTTCTTTCTTACCACATTCCTTCATAAAGAAAAAAACATAACAATGCAAAGATTTCTGGATGAAACTTTATGGTAATGCTGGGTTGAGTAAATTCAATTTTTGTTGGATTATGTATCTTCACATACTGTCTTTATGTTAGCATTCTACTGTATCCCACTTCAAGTATCAACA
This sequence comes from Protopterus annectens, assembly GCF_019279795.1. Taxonomy (NCBI): domain Eukaryota; kingdom Metazoa; phylum Chordata; order Ceratodontiformes; family Protopteridae; genus Protopterus; species Protopterus annectens. Next base: position 453,358,311 of record NC_056741.1, on the reverse strand, counting down.
TATTAGTAAAGTTGTATGCTTTGGTTTCTTCCATTGTAATTATGTACGTTATGGCAAGTAAATGGGCATCAGCAGGCATTATTAATAAGTAGCAACTTCTTCAGATGAAACACATGGTGGGAAACCAGATCCCTGCATGAGAAAGTGACATGAAACCTGACATTAAGGTGGGAAAAGATGCTAAGCTAGAAAAAAATACAAAGAGAGTCCCTTGGTTCAAATAGAGTCGTAGAAAGAAGTCGCTAAGTTAAGGCAGCTGTTCACTACTTTGAATTCAGTGCAGGAGCACATGAACATTTGTTTATTAAGGTTGAAACAGTTATCCTGGACAAGCTGGGATTCCTTCTAGTAAATTTCCTATTCATGCTTCCCTGTTATTTATTGCACAATTTGAAGTGGTCCTGAAGGGGTGAATGTTGCTCTTTAAGTTTGTGATGTACTCTGAACATGAGTAGTGATATAGGGAACCAGTGCTCTATAAAGTTATGATACAAATAAGTGGTTCCATGTTTTCCAGGGCAAACAGACTAACTGAAAGGTGTAATAGTGAAGGAAATAGTTTAAAAGTGGCGGACTGCATGTTAGGATCTCTTGGCTGAAAAGGCTTTGCATAGAGATCTTGTCATTCCCCCTTCACTGGGAGCTTTTAATGACTAGTTGTCGGACCTGCATGAAGATTATTATTGCACAGATGCATGAGTATTACATACCAATTGCTGCACATACACAAGCCCAGTGTTAGACCTACTACATCCTATTGTGAACAAGAACTTATGTGAGGCAGTTAGCAGTAGCACAGAGGATTAAAGGCCTAATCTATTAACAAAGAGCTGACTGTAGACAAGGGCACATGGCTTGACTTCTTTGGGCATACAGGCACACACACTCATAAGCTGAAAACTCATTGCTTTCTTATTCTATAATGTAGTTATAATGTAGTTAAACAGAACTGTTGGAATATAAAATGCAGTTTTATTTCATTTTAAACATGTTTTGTTGACATATTTATTAGTGGTAAATAATCTGCAAACACTGTGGTTTTACTTAGCTTTAAAAATGTGTTGTATGCAAATCTGTTGGCAATGAATAATCTGCAAAAGACACTCCCCCAGATTTATGAAGCCCTTTATAGCATGCAGGATTAGTTTAAGAGCTATTTTCGGCAATATGGCCGATGTGCGATCCAGGAACTAGCTCCTGGGACTTGCACGTGAGCTCTTAGGCTAATCCTGCATGGACCGAGCTCCTGTATGCAAATTACCCTCATTTGCAGGTGAAAACCATGCAAATGAGGGTAATATGCGATCCAGGAAGCTGGCAGCTGTCCGTGCAGGACGAGTGCAGTGTGCAGAAATGTACTCGGTTAGTAACCGAGTACAGTTCTACAATCTACAAAACAGAGCTATGACAGCTCCAAATAAAGGCTGCATATCATTGAAGAAGCACGCTAATGTCAAAGTAGAAGGCCATTGGCATTGCAAACTGTAAAAAAAAAAAAAAATAAGCAACTTTTAATTATCTTTTCGCCAAGCTCGCCTGGTTAAGCATAGGGCAGCGACGTGCAAACTGGATCGGGGGAAAATAATAAAATAAACCTAAAATAAGCATGCTAACTAAAATCAGTATTCTGCCATGCAAGTCAATAGCAGGCAGAAGACAACCTGGCCAGTGAGTAATGGCTGCTAAGGGAGGGAGGCTCAGTGTGGGACATGTAACTATGCATGAGCAGGCAATCCTATGCAAATGAGGGAAAGGTTAGTGAATCACAGATTTTCCCAGGGTGTGAGGCAGGTCCCAAGAGTGTAAGAGTATAAATAGCTGGGTGCAAGACTAGGATATAGGTGACATCATGGGGGTGTGTGTTAGGCATACTGTAAGTGGATTGGAGACCTGTGGTTCGGGATTGCTCCTAGCTTAGCACAGCTAAGCTAGGGGTGTGTCTAAACCTGCCTAGCATTATTTACAAAGTGTAAGCAGGTTTGCGCGCCACACACCGGGTTTTACAGGAGGAAAAAGGAAGTTAAACCAGGAAAAAGCAGCTCTGTGCACATTTGAGCAGTCCGTTTGCACGGCGCACAAACAGGGAGGCAATGGGAAGGGAAAACAGCAGTAGGAAGGTAATCAAGGAGAACTAGCTGAGCTGCCAGGTGAAATGTATCAGAACAGCTAATCACACAGGAAGCAGACCAGCCCAGCCCAGAACACCACTATAAACCAAGCAAACACCTACCCACCCTGTTTTTCCACACTCTACACGACCGGTGTATACAAGCAGGGAAATTTTAAAACCAAACCTACAAAATGAGAAGGGCTGCAGCAGACAACATAGAACAACATGTGCAAGAGGATGAGGGTGGCGAGGATGTCAATGCTGCCGAACAACCTACAGTGAGGAGACAGAGAAGAGTGTACAGACCCAGGGTAACCTACCAGGGGCTACATGAGCTGGAGATAGTGGAGCGCTATAGGATGGACAGAGACATCCTACAGCAAATTGTTGGGCTGTGCAGGCCACACCTGACACACCACACTGGCCGAGGTGAACCCCTCCCATTGGATACTAAGGTATGTGTAGAACTAGGTATGCTAGCCACAGGTACCTCCCAAACTACAACTGGGGATAACATGGGCATCTCACAGGCATCAGTATCCAGAGTATTCCACCAGTTCCTGGATGCCATGTCAGCACATGCCAGTGAGCACGTATATTTCCTTAACACACGTGAGGTGTTGACCCACAATATACGTCTCTTCCACTAAATAGCTAACTACCTTGGGGTAGTGGGTGCTATAGACTGCATGCACTTACACATCAAAGCACCACCCGGGGAGCAGGGTAGGGCCTACATCAACCGCAGGGGCATCCCCTCCATCAACTGCCAGGTTGTATGTGATGCCCAGGGCATTATACTGAATGTGTGTGCTGGCTGCCCTGAAAGCTATGATGATTCACACATATGGCAACTGACGCTTCTGTACCACAGATTTGCAGATGTGGACATCCCCTACGGCCACCTAGTGGGGGATGCTGGGTATCCACTGGAGCCATGGCTGATGACACCCATCAGAAATGCACACACACCTGAACAACAACGCCATAATGATGCACACGCACAGGCCAGACATATAATAGAGTGTGTGTTTGGGATGCTCAGGTCACAGTTCCAGTGTCTGGACACATCCGGTGGAGCCCTGCAGTATTCACCAGCTACATGTACCCAAATAGTAATGGTATGTGCTATACTACACAATATGATCCTACAGAAATAGCTGCAGCAGGAACAGCATGGGGCAGGGCCACACAGTCCCCACCAATGCCAAGGCCTGTACAGGTACAGGGTGACTTGGAGGAGGAACAACCTGAGCCTACCCTAGTAGGCAGAAAGGGATGTGCCCAGTATGCCCTGGCCTTAGCAAAGGAGCAATGCATAACATATGCACTGACACAGTAGGGCCCCAGGGAATGACACCTCTCTCTGACTCACACAGACAGTAAAAGGGATGCCAAGCATGACACTACCTGTGTCCAACCATGTATAGGGAGTGTACTATGTGCATCCAACATAGGCAGCCCTCCAGCACCATCCTCAAGTCCGGCACACCCTCAAGGTAAGTCAATCAACCTACCAATTGCCAAATGGAGTAGAATGTGTTTTTACCTGTAGCTATGGTATGGATGTGAACATGCAAGGGAATTGGGTGGCTGGATGTCAAGGTAGCAGAGAGTAGACAGCCATAGTGGCAGCATGAGATCTGTAACACATACTGGAGTCACCATAGTAGCCAGTACTACACAGGGTGACAAAACCCACTGCAGGAAGTGGCCTGAGCAACAGGGGTGTCCATAAGAGCCACAAATACCAGTCAGGAAGGATCACATACCCAACAACAGTCTCAGCCAGCAGGACAGCTGAAGACAAACACAAACAAATGCTGTATTATGGCCTCCGATTGTGCCCTATGGTTATCCCCTCCCCCAGACCTCCACAGACAGACCGCAGCAGGCCAGGCAGTGGGATGTAAGTGAAGGCTAGGAAGTCAGACACTAATATGTAGGTAAACAAAGCTAGGATCTATACTACACTGGTAAGCCCTAGCCAGCAGGATAGTTTAGACTACAGACTGAAATGGAGTACCTGACATACCAGTACAGTCCTAGCAAATGTGTGCAAGTGTGAGGTATGCCCCCCATCCAATATACACATAGAGTAACACTCAGGTGTGCCCCCCCCACCCCTGTGTAGAACAGTAAAAACAGTCAGGTGTCCCCCCCGCTATGCAGAAATGTAGCAACAGTCAATGGCAAATGACCAATGGATACCTTGCAGACACAGCATGCTACCTGTTGGTGTACAACAAAAGGTCAGCACCGCAGTACAAACACCCTGGATGTGATCCACACATGCAACACAGATGGCAATACTGGGCATGCTCACACACTTAGAGGAATGAAGGCAATGTCAGTCAACAACATACTGAGAGGTCATACTGGGCATGCTCACACACTTAACACATGAAGGCCATGTCTGCAAACACCAGTGGACCAGACATATCTGGAAGTTGCAGTTCTCAGTGTGGACACATGTCATTATGCACCATCCCTGCCTTGCACACACAGTGGATAGGAATACAGACAAATATGTAAGGACAACACAATATAATAAGCCACAGGTACATGGGCATAGATGTGTGGAAGAGGGGGACTGTGACAAGGAACCATGCGGGCCTGTCCCAACTGGCACACAGCCAAAGAGCCCCTAACACATGAGGTGCAGATATAACCCACTGCAGATACTAGCCACCAGTACCTGTCAGCATGACAGACTATGTGGTGTACGTGCCAGCTGTGCAACAGGACTGTACAAGGAAGCAGCCATCTAGTAGCTGTATACATACACCTGTGACATATGATCCTGTGTGTGCCCATATGTGACATGTCAACCCCTACATGAATGGGGTATGGCCCATGCACACACTGCCTTCCCCATAGCAGTAGTATAACCAGCCTGCTGAGCTCATCCAATGTGAATTACACCTTTCAGAGAGCTATAGCTCAGTAATATGCATGGAGCGTCTCATAACTGAGTACTGCTGTAGTGATGGATGAGTTAGGTAGTAGTGTGTGTTTGTGTGTGTGCCTGTCTGCCTCTGAATGTGTAGAGTGAAATGCTTGTTAAGCTACTCACACTCCATGCAATACATATAGTCAACTTTGCCAAGGCTGCTGATGTCACTCACGTTGAAGTACACCTCTGGGAATGTGATAGCCCAATAATCACCGTAGCATGTCCTGTAACTGCATACTGCTGTAGTGTGATAAACTAGTTAGGTAGGTGTTTGAACCCCAGTCATGGAGTTTGTGTGTCTGACTGGGTAAAGAGCAATGCTTTTTAGGCTGCTCACACTCCATACAATACACTCTACTTTGCCAAGGCTGCTGATGTCACTCACCTAGAAGTGCACCTCTGGGAACATGATAGCCCAGTAATCGCCGTAGTGTGTCCTGTAACTGTGTACTGCTGTAGTGTGATAAACTAGTTAGGTAGGTGTTTGAACCCCAGTCGTGGAGTTTGTGTGTCTGACTGGGTAAAGAGCAATGCTTTTTAGGCTATTCACACTCCATACAATACAAATACTCTACTTTACCAAGGCTGCTGATGTCACTCACCTAGAAGTACACCTCTGGGAACATGGTAGCGTGATAATCACCGTAGCGCATCCTATAACTGCATACTCCTGTAGTGTGATATACTAGTTAGGTAGATGTTCGAACCCCAGCCCTGGCAATTGTGTCTGTGTGTCTAATTGGGTAGAGAGCAATGCTTTTTAGGCTACTCACACTCCATACAATACAAATACTCTACTTTGCCAAGACTGCTGATATCACTCACCTAGAAGTACACCTCTGGGAACATGATAGCCTAATAATCACCGTAGAGTGTCCTGTAACTGTGTACTGCTGTAGTGTGATAAAGTAGTTAGGTAGATGTTCGAATCCCAGCCCTGGCGTTTGTGTGTGAGTCTGTGTGTGTGTCTGACTGGGTAGAGAGCAATGCTTTTTAGGCTACTCACATTCCATATAATACAAATACTCTACCTTGCCAAGGCTGCTGATATCTCTCACCTAGAAGTACACCTCTGGGAAACTGATAGCCCAGTAATCACCGTAGCACATTCTGTAACTGTGTACTGCTGTAGTGTGATTTAGAATGGTGGTAGTGTTCCATCTCCATCCATGCCAGTTCCGGATGTGATGTGTGTGTCTCAGTGTCTGTGTATGGAGCAATGCATTATAGGCTACTCACTCGCAGTACATTACAAATGCCCTACTTTGTTAGACCTGCTGATGTCATTAATTGTGAATTACACCTTTGGGGAAGATGTACTTTAGTAATGTCCGTGGCGCATAATATAACTGTGTAGTGCTGTAGTGTAGTAAACTAGTTAGGTAGGGATTCTACTCCCAGACATGACATGTGTGTGTGTGTTTGTAACTCATATCCGGTGCAGAGGTGGTTGTGAGCAATGTGGAGGGGTTTTGCTAATTTAATTTATGGTGGCCCTACTATATATCACAATGTCAACCATACAGAGATAACGGATGTAAATGGCTGAGAGGCTGGGGTGCAAAGCCATACCCATACATGTGACATCAAGGCCTGCCAATCACAGTTAGCAGCCCCACTGTGCCTTCACATGTGACTCCCAATGGACATACCATGCCTGACAACATGGCCTGTATGGCCAGATGACACTGACATCAGGAAATGCTGGTAGCATGCTATCAATGTAGGTGCAGGGTAAATCTGCTGACCAGTACCACTCCCTGCCACATGTGGGCAAGACTGGCACATCTGATGATAAGCTGTGTTCACAGCATGGGCCAGACACCCCAGGTACAGTTCCACATGCCACTGTACATGCATGTGGGAGGTGTGCACATCCTAGACACCATCCAAGTCATGGAATAGGGAACACATACATGGCAAGTGATGCACAGCATTGGCCACACACAATAGTCACCCAGGTGACTGGAAGACGGATGCAATACCCACCTGTGTGGGCAAATGCAGATGCTACAGGCCTGTGCCACAATGCAGACCATTGTCATGTGGGCTGATGGCAAGGTATTCCCATCGCCTACCCTTGTATAGCCTGCTGGCACTGTTGGCCACCACACACCTGTGCAGACATGCAGCCATACATGTCCGAACTGGACCCTGTGTGTTCATGTATGTGTTGTATGGTGCGTATGTCCACATCCACACTCACTACTCCCTCCAGGGCACAGTGAAGCATGCAGCCTTATATCTGACACCCCCTCATACTCACTGCCCATACGGCCTCTTTATCACCCGTGTGGTGCATGTGTTCCCTGCACATTGATGTGTTGTGGCAATCCCACTAGTGATGAGTTGCACTCCTGGCCCTGCCAAGTGTGTTAATGTGTGTGCATCCCTGTGTGTGTGCCTGTGCTGATGCTGGCACCTGTTCATGCAGACAGGCACTTGTACGTCGTCTACTGTATATCTACCGTATCCCTGTTGCAGATGTCACTCACCATCACATATATGTTCTGAGTGCTCCCCACCAGATAACCCATGTGGTGCATCCAATAACAGCATCGAACTGTGGTTGCACTACATAGCTGTTGGGTGTTTGATGCCCTGTGCTGGTAGGTGTGTGACACAAACATGCGTAGGTTTTAAACTCCCACCCCTCCCTGACATGTATTCACCTCTGTCTGCCTCCCCCACTCCCTCTCTGGTGGATGTGGAGGGCCACACCTGCATTGCTTAGGCAGCAGCATGTGTATTTAATATGATGCTCATGATCAGCTGATGGCCTCTGCATGAATTGCAGCTCTTCCTTGGCCGATTGCATGTGGAACAGGTGTGGTAACATTCCCATAGCCAATTGCATGGAAACGCACTCCAATACCTGGGAACATCCTGGTGGTGTTGGCCCTTGTCTGTCACTGTGAGCATGAGATAGAACTGTCGTTTGGCAAACAGCATGTCAGATGGGTTGGGGATTTACCTCTAACAACATACACTGTGGGAAGAAGGCAGCAAACAGGAGGAGGATGTGCCTGACCTGACTACGAACTATAAGTGCTGCTATACTGCATATGGAGTAATGTTGGATTAACAGTGTTTGTCTGGATATGCCTGTCTTACATGTCGCGATACCTGCCATGTCAGTTCCATGTATATCAGGAATCCTCATCTGCAGGCTCATCTGCAGACTGGGCAGTGTTGTGCCTTTGGTGTCATGTGTTAGCCACAATGCATCTATCTGTGGAATGCAGAAGGTAGTGTGAGGATTGCAGTCTGTGGATGGTGAAGGCCATGACATTTACTGACTACATATCCCTCATTGGACATATGTTGCAACAAACACAGTTACAATGATAGATTAATGAGGGTATCACAGTGACATGTCTATACTGGCCCTGTGTATGTGCTGTCAGCCACACCTCTGTCAACCTTTGTACATATGTCATGCATGAAGTGGTGCATATGTGCTGTACACAGTAAATAGTGTCATCATATCTGATAACATGTCAGTGATATATCAGAATGCTACACATGTCATGTACATTAGGGGTTACACTTAATGCCATACCCTGGAAATTCTGTGGATGTTTGTTCAGTACTGAGGTCTGTGCAGTGATGGTGAATGTCGGCAGTGTGTGTATTGGTAATATGTATTATGACCTGTGTACAGACTGTGGTAGATGTCATTGTTCTAGCTCCCCTTCTATCTGTTGTTACATGCTGCCCCACTGTATGGTACCATTTTACCTTACATGTGTGTAGGGCCATACACACACATGTCCCATACCACAGACAGCCATCAGACCAGACTGTGTAGCAGCCCAGTATATGTAGGGTCATTCTGTGAGTGGTACATATGAGGATGGTGTAGGACAGATAGTCCATATACTGTACTATTATGCTAGCGTACCATATGTGGCTGTGGCTGTGTTCACATTGGTTGTGGTTATGCACTGTCACACAGGTGTATCCTACCCTGTGCTGTGACATGGCTGTTGAGCCTGCTATATATGCAGGTACTGTACCATGATAACCTTAGGATGTCTGTCAGTAGCCAATGGCACACATGTTATGAGCAGATGCCACCTTCCACACACACTGTGTCTGTGACAACAATCGCAATGACAGTAGCAAATGTCTATTAATATACCAGCTATACATACCAGACATCCCCTTGCACTACTACATTGGGACTATAGGGGCTGGGGTAGGGCTACACTCCATGTCCAGGACATAGGGTGGGATGATATGGACATGTACTTATCCAGATAGCCATGTATATATATATATATATATATATATATATATATATATATATATATATATATGAGTACACATGTGTAGTACTTCCAATTACCAGTGTCATGGTAACCACTCACCATGACTCCCTACATCATGTGGGCATATTCCCTGTACATTCCCTGTGTGATGGACATCCATCCTGTGTGTGGGCATCAATGTTACAGACAGCAGGTAGTAATACCTCTTACAGCAGAACCTGCGCACTCAGGGCAGTCACATATATGTAGGAGGGTCAGGACATACAGACAGACTGTGACTAGAGTGATGTAATGCTTTGCATAGTACTGGTGTTACAGTGTGTGTGTGTGTGTGTGTGTGTGTGTGTGTGTGTGTGTGTGTACATACTAGTTTACCTTGGACTGCAGTCTGTCTGCATAGCTCACTACTGTGGGCCTATCCTCTAGCTGGACAGAGGTGTGCATATCATGTGTTGTCTGTCTACCACACAGGTCCTGTGTCGGATATTACACTGGCACTGTGTGTGTTGCATGCTAGCAATACATGGCTACATCCATTTGTGTACCTGATGTCGTATTCCTGCATAAGGGTATGTTGCAACACATCCTGTAACACCAGCATGTTCCAGGGTGTGTAACTGCAATATTGCGGGTATGGCCCTGCGTTCCTGTCTTTGTCCTCCACATTTATGGCAGCATTTGTCCTGCTGTGATATGGGTAGGGGTTGTTAGGTAATGGCCTGTCATTAACTACTGCTAGCATTCCTACTATCATCCCAGTCATAGCATGGACACCCACAACATTTGCTGGCCAGGGACCATACATGTGACAGATACATCGACATTACCACAAGTAATGAATGTCCCCCTAGGGCTTGACTACAGGGTGTAATTGGAGGCTGCTGAACTACATCTGATATTGTTGACTGTTACGTATCGTGCAGGCAAATCCGTTGTCAACTGTTGTATGATTTGAAGGGCTTAGCCTGGGCACCATAGTATGCTATATATCCGCACTGTCAGCATTTACTGTTTTGTGTGGGCCTTGTATCCATTACTGGTTATATACATCAACATCCATGTGCTGTCAGTAATGGCATACATTATTGTATGGTACACAAATAAAGGTTGTCTGTGTATACATACCTGTGTGTCGTGTCATGTCCTTTGAATTGTGAGTGGGTATATGTGCAATGTAAGTATCTCCTTTGTGGGGCTGGTTTCCACACCACACATGTCAAAGGTACCGGTTACAGGGCTTGTGGCTGGGGATATACATTGCACCCAGTACATCCATACTACTGCTACACATGTATGGCTACTAATACCCTTTGTCTGTGTATATGTGTATGTACCCATATATCCCATATATCTTATATATATATATATATATATATATATATATATATATATATATATATACCTGCACATGATTGTCAATGGGTGGATGTGTGTGCATATCTGTACCGTTGTAATGTGTAGCCCTTCAGCATAGTACATTCCCTGCGGTATAATGGCGTATCTGTATATGTTACAGATATTGGCCTGACATGTACAGGTGACATGGATAACTGTTGGAGCATTGTAGCTGTGTTGTGGTGGGTCCTGCTGTCAAGTACTGCATGTGCTGGATATTGGATTGCACAGCATATCCGTTAGGGCTGGGGGGGTTACATAACAGTAATTACTAGGTGCCCCTCATTTGTGGCCCCACCCCCATTAACTGTGCTCATGGAGTGGTGGGCCGGGAGTCTGTTCCCATGTGGAAATCATATACACATGTCTATCTGTATATATATATATATATATATATATATATATATATATATATATATATATATATATATATATATATATATATATATATCTGCATAAGTACATATGTTACAACCCCATATATAGAGGGATAGAACTGGACATTGATATAGCTCTAGCTATGTATATGTATCCATATATATATGTGTATGTATGTAGATATATATATATATATATATATATATATATATATATATATATATATTTTTATATATATATATATATATATATATATATATATATATATATGGATATTTATGGATATATACACTGAACATATTAATCTATCTATGTACGATTGCTGTTATATGGTTATTTGTGAGTCATACATATATATGTATATATATATATATATATATATATATATATATATATATATATATATATATATATATATATATATATGTACCTATAGCTGTCTATCTCTCTACATTTACAGATGTATAGCTGTCCATATGTACATGCATGTTCGGCCTATATGTGTGGCCTGTACCTCCTTCTGTTGGCAATTGACATGGATGACCTTAGGACAGAGGTCAGTCATTCGTGCCGGCACGTACGTGTTTTAGACATATCATCTCCAGCAATATATGTGTTCTACCACGTACAACTGTGTAACATGCAACGTTTGAAGTGTATTAGAGCAGGATATGACAGATATCCCTATATGTACCCACATTATAGCACACTATGTCCGGGATTCATGCATTAAGAGGTTGTGTGGTGTATTATTGCTACATTCCCTGTGCTGTTGACTGATTGTG